>NW_024539784.1:0-48202 GCF_016647785.1 Suillus fuscotomentosus
TGCATCTCCGAGTCTGACACAACATCCCATCTCATTTTGATGTCTGTCCAGGGAGAGTTAGCGCATCGAGCACTGAAAGCATTCTATCCCTTGACCAATAAATTAGATACCCCGGCTGAACTCGCTAAGCACGAGTGCCGTCGACGAATCCTTCGGCGAGTGGCAGAAGCAGAACATAGTCCATGTGCTTTGGAACAGCAACCAGTCAACTTGCCTGCAGGGATCAACATGAAGGATCATCACTATATACCGACGCTAAGCCGCAACAATCCCATAGATATATTTCATTTTCTTCGAGATCATGACAATGATCCAGCTGTAGCAGTATGTGTTACTTTCCTCACCGTTCTCCTAACTCACGATATTATACAGGCGTTCATACCGAAACTCAAAGACCACGTACTATACCGACTTCGAAACTTAGACATCACCTATTGTGACCATACCTTCTCCGACGATGAACGTAATTCAGTTATCATCTCAGACAATAGGCTATACTCCGTCCAAACGATGCAGGTATGTCACACAGATCTCAAGTTTTGCTAGCATTGTAATACTTTAATTGATAGGTTCATTACACGACTTATGATCTTTGGCGAGAGTATGATACCGTCAATATTCGGACACACCCCAATGTTATGGTTTTATCTGGGGAAACAAGGCCCCGACATCCATACTGGTATGCCTGCGTTCTGGGCATCTACCACATGGATGTGTGGCTCAATAGCGAAGGTCCGATCAAAAGGCATCAAATTGAGCTTCTTTATGTCAGATGGTTGGCGCCATTGACCAACCACCCGTCAGGGATGAGCTGTGCTCGACTTCCGAAGATCGCTTTCGTCGAAGAGTCTGACCGCGACGCATTTGGGTTTCTCGACCCCAGTCAAGTCATCCGAAGTGCCCATTTGATTCCAGCTTTTTCTTCTAATCGCGGAACTACATCCCTTCGCTATGGAAAGTCCTTCGGACGTCAATTTGGTGAATTGGACGACTGGGAGGGATACTATGTTGGCATGTAAGTGTAATAATTCATCTCGTTGTCCTTACTCAACTGTTGATGATCACTCAGATTCGTCGACCGAGACATGTTCATGCGATACACGCACTATGGAATTGGACATCCTACCGTCCTATGGGAGATCACAAGAGACTGTGCCAAAGTGGAGCTCGCAGATACCCCGGAATCAGAGGAGGATAATGACGATGACAACTTGGAGAGTGAAATTCAACCCAAGGGCGATGATGGAGGGGAGGAAGAAGGCTATGACAGCGAAGAAGAAGACGAAGACATGGACACACAGGAGAATGACGGAGAGATGGAAGACGGTGAAGACGAGAACGAGAACGGGAATGAGTATGAATATGAGTATGAGGAAGACCGTGACGGCCTATCTTTCTGACTCATTCAGCCTGTAGCTCAGCCTTACTAGCAGTACTTGAATGTCTAAGTCTATTGACCGATATTGCCCATATCGAGTCGCAACTTCGAGTTGAATGTATATCGTGGCCTGAGTGTAACTAACCAATCATCATATTGTCTCAAGTGCATCATGATGCCGCTGACTCGCGAGATCAACACTTGATAATGGAGGAAAATAACAATCAACACTGCCAGGAGTACAATACATACTGCGATGGTGACAGGTCGCAATTTTGTTAGGAATTGTAGTGCTATTCTAGATTAGTTGACAAACGCAAAAGGCTCTTCCTATGGGAAGATGTTAAATAGTAGTTTGATCCAATGTATAGACGGCGGAAAAGGAGAGTCACGAAACAGGTTGAGAGGTGTGCGCTGTCATCCCTTGTTAATCTTCACGGCCACAAGTCAGGACATTGTTACAAAATCTAGTGCTATTCTAGATTAGTTGACAAGTGCCAAAGGTACTTCCCACGAGAATGTCGTGGATGAAGTTGTAGTGTAAAGCGGAAATAAGGCAAAATGACAATGGCCAAAATATTTGGCGTAAGTAGGCTTATCACCCTGGTCAGCTGCAATGGAGGAACATCATAACCTTGTTGTGCACTGCTCATCTTACTCTAGATCTCCGGGCTATATAGCGGCAAATCAGATTTCTTATGGTATACATGAAAATATTTAGCAGCGGCAGAGTTCTACCCCTCTACAATTCGCACGGATACAATATCAAGGACTCATCGGTTTACTGATGCATCACCAAAATTACCGAATCCAGAGATCACATGATATATCGAATTTTCTGACGCCGCCAATTGTATATACCTGTGATATCCGACATTTGAAATATTGTAGCGATACAATGACATCAAACATACCATCTGTCAGACACAAGTCATCCAGTAGAGTAGCTGTCAGCCAGATATCAGACATATCCAGATACATCCAATGTATTATATAGAGTAATACAACGAAAAATGGGTGAAACTGAAGTAAAGTACCTAAAGGGCGCCAGAACCTTCCTCCATAAGTATTTTATCATCAAGTTCCTCGCCATCGTCCGCCACAATCTCATTCTCGTGGAGAGTACAAACGTTCAAACTTCAGCGCTGCAGCGGGGAAAGTGAGGGCAAAATGACTTGCAAATACGATCACATGACTGTTTAAAGCCCACCGGCAAATTCCTATCAACTATGTTGACGTGCTATCTTTGCTTATCCTCCCTCTAATTCTATACCAATACCAACACCACTAAGTCCAATCACTTGATATGTCTCTGCAATTGTCACCATCACTCATACTGAAGGCCACCTCAACCTGACCAACAGCACAGTGTTTTTCGATGACTATATGCTATCTGGATGGCCGACTTAGGTGAGTGTATGCACATATATGCATATGTTATGTACTTATTTCATCCATCCGATAGATCCAGCATCGTCTACTTGCATCATCGATATCTATTTTACAGCTTCCACGGACTCATCTGCACATCAGGTACGAAACTATCTACTATATCTAAATTTGTCTGACCATTGCTACTGTAGTCTCTTCTGCAAATCCAACATACGCTTATAAGACATCATATGTCAGATTCAGTCAGAAAGAAAGGTGAGTTGTCCATCTTTGTGCTTCGCACAGTCGATGTCTTATGTTGCTTAGTGTTCGAAGTGTTTGACACACTTATCTACATTTTCCCCATTGTTAAGTCATAGCTCTTTCGAAATTTGCGATGCCTGTTCCGTTCATACGCCACTCTGAAGTCGACGTTCTCATTGTCATTATTGCCGCTGGCCCTGGCAAATGCAAGAGTGATTGATGTCTGCGTCGTCGACCAAAGGTCAGTGGTTCAATCACTTCCATTTCTGCTTTTAACTCGACTTTGCACTAGAGCTCTCAAAATAACCACTGGTTATAGTCATGGATGCTTACCTCACATTATCATAGCGGTACGTCTTTGTCTTTCGAGACGGGCTTGCAGAATATATGACTGATATTGATGTAATCTACTAGGTTCTCCTGGGCCGGCACCTCCTTGCAGCTTCCTGGCACCTGTTCAACGCGAACTTCTCCTTTGAGTGAACCTCCAACGTCTCCTCCACCTGCTGGACACAAAATGAAACGAGCAGCACCAGTGCCTCGAGCTGGTACCCATGGTCGTGAGAGTTCTAGTAGCTATTTTCACTGTAAGATTTTACGGTTCGAGAGATCGAACGCGTTCTGAACTAGGTTCGGAACTGTTCACTCAATTGTACCTCACTGCTCTGTACTACCATTAATTCAATGCATCACATTGTTATATCCGAACACAATTGCAATGTCTGATGAATCTGAGTGAAATTCAAATGCATTATGTACATAGCAATGTTTGATATATCGGTACACTAGCCTAATGCCAGACTATAGTCATATGGCAGTCGCAATGTCCGAATTGAGTTTCCTAACATTGCCTTGCATTGAGACTTGCGCCAGATACATATGGCAGTTATGGTGGCTCCGACATGGTAATATATGACCATCTCTGGATTTGGTAATTTCGGTGATGTGGCAGTGAAAGTTATCTCATCAAGCCTTTCAACCGTGACTACCATTCTGTATTTACTTCCAGCAGGTGACCAGCGCCATCAACTCACCCAAGCCATTGACTTCGACCGTCATGCCTCCTCAGCGCCGCGCACCCATTGAATACGATTGTGATGCGTATGGAACTCATAATATTGATGCTATTCGTTTGACGAGGCATCGAAACCAGTGCCAAGCAGTGCGCACCAGAGCCCGCCGTGCCTACGAGAAGAGCCTACAGCCTCACAGAAAGCGTCTGGCGGCAAAAGCGCGTGCAAAGGCGGAAAAATTAGCCTTTGTCACTGCGGCATCGCATCCAATGCCAACCACTCAAAAACTCACAGGCCGCACTACCAATGGCAATCATAGCAATTTTCAGGGACTTGGCGGATTCGGGCGAAGGTTCTGTGAGTACCGTGCGTTTGGATCGCGCTGGGCATACTGATTTGATTTATTTCCTATTAGTCAATGGGCCCTTTCACTCCGAGTCATCTGGTCCCTGAGCCTCTACCATAATGCGATTCTGCACGTGTCACGTACTTGGTCAGCCGGGACAATCGTATGATTTTGTCAAGGGATCAATGGTTGATTCAAGGAATTCATGATGTCACAATGTGATTGGAAGATACGGTTTGAAGCAGGTCATATTGCATGCCTACCTAGATCCTTTCGAGTGTTCAAGTTGTTGAAAGGTTGAAAGTTGGAGTAGGGAGCTGTACGGTATTATGCATGACCTAGGTGTGTTTTATTAGGTCCATCATGCGCATACATACTTATATCTGATCTTTGAGTCCGTCTATATCACACTGACAGTGAGGCGCGCTGTGCACGCCCCCTGATAGTATAATTATTGTGTCCTTGCACGTCTTATCTCAGTCCAACATTCCCTATATTTCACGAACACTTCATGCCAACTCCAATATGCGAAGAGCTGCATGAAGTGGACATGTAATTTCCTTATGCGCATTGACCAACTCTGTAAATCACTAGTAATTCGCCCGTCAGTGTCAACTGCCATACTGCACCGATATGAAAGCAAAAACACGACTCACGTTGCACGTAAAGAGTATCTGTATGCAGGTGTGTCATGTTATCAAGTCCAGGAAGATGCTGATACTTACGCACGCATTGTAATAGCAGTCGTCGCTCTGGCATTGTGAGGTATGAGTGCAAAACGTGCGACATTTATCGGCGCTAGCCTCATCACCGGTAACGGGGATGGCAGAGGTTGATGATGCTAGAGCAGTAATGACGGCGAGGGCAGAGGAGAAACGCATTGTTTGTGACTCGTGATATGGGATCAGGAAGTTCTGAAGGCGATCGTAGGAAGCCGGCTGGCTTTTATGTTCTTTTTTGGAATCCCTGTTGCGTGAACGTACTCTCGAAAAATCTACAATGCCAGCATGTTGCCAGCACTTAAGGTCTTTTGACAGGTACGGGACTGCTTGAGCACTCACATTTCCAACCAGAGTCATCTCCATATGCGACCACATCACAGGATACAGGCAAAGAAATACTTTATGGCTAATAATTCTGAAAGTCCGATACTAGTTCCATTCACCTTCATTCACCTCACACAGATCTCGTTCGAAACACCACAGCATTTATCTGAGACGGACTTGCAGCAATCAACAGAGCCACTTGGGAGAGCATCAATGAGCTTTGCTATACGATCTTCAATTGGTCAGAAATGTCGTTTAATTTGATCGCCACAATTTGTCAGTGGAGCGCTGGTAGGAGGGACCACAAATTCCGATCCTGTTTTATGCAGAAAAGCGCTAAAAGCCAGCCAAACGTTCCGAGTGCTGAATCCACAACCATTTTGCTTGATTATTCCATTGAATGTTTTTCTTGACAAAAAGTCCTGTATATCGTTCTCTTAAGTACAGCGCACGATCTTTAGAATCAACTGGACCTTCGTCCAATCTACTATATCCTGAATGAAAGTCAGTATACTAGATTTCTGATATCTGCTTCAATTTTGAAGACCAACGACACCGTAAAATGAAGCAGAAGTCGCCATAGTAGTGAGGAAAGAACTGTCAATAGGAGAAAGAACTATGAACGCGCAGGAACACAGCACGACATCCAAAGCCGGCAGTCATTCATGCTTCCCTGACGTTGCATGCAAGGTGGCTGCACACAGCAAGGACCTGTAGGATACAGCGAGCTCAATGGGGTTTGGACGTTCAGATGAGGGTGGAATGTGGGATCGATATGTCTTCAGATTGCCAAAAGACCTTTCGCAATCTGCCGGCATTACAGATTTTATGTGGCGTAATGTGCTATAACCACGCCAAATTTTCAGCAAAGCTTGGACATTTGCTTGACATGAAGGCAGTAAGCGAACTCCAGGGGATAAGTTCTTCATAATACGTCAATCAGTATATAAAAGCAAGTTGTCCTCCTACTAACCTCTCAGATTTATTTGATCCCATATCACATCCTCAGACACAATGCGTTTCTCTTCTGTAATCGTACTCGCTGTCGTCGCTGCTTTGACATCATCAGTCTCTCCCACGTCCACTGACAACTGTCCTTGGTTTTGCGGGTCTGAGGGAGAATGCGCAAATTGTCATTACGGGCTTTGCGTGAGTATCAGTAGTTTTCCTGGATGTGATACACGACTTACCTGCATGGTAGGAATTTTTTCTCTGCATAGTAAGTCGTATCTCTGCTTTCACATCGATGCAGTATAAGACGCGCATACTAGTGAATGGTCGAGTTGATCAACACGCATCAAGCAAATATCGGTCCAATTACTAGATATTGGAGTCGGCAGTGAAATTTTCGCTCCACTAGGAAGTGTCTGTAGATAGGACATGTAACTTGAAGAACACAAAAAATAGTAGCATGATTAATGCCCGTAGATCGTACGATTATGAGTATACATGCGTACGATGGAGCTAATAAAAACATACCTAGGTCCCAGACCATACAGCTCCCAACTCTGACTTTCGACTTAGACCGTTTCAGCATTGTTCGACGATCCATCTTTTCGAACACCTTAGAGGGGGGTGCTGTACATCTGCGAAAAGTGCTGCGAGTAAATAACCATACCCACTGTGGGCTGCGAGCACCTTGATTCGATTCTGAATTATGCGACTAGGTGGTTGTAGTTGCAGTTGTGGTTGTCCAGGCGCCACCGAGTCATAGCAAGCGCAGAATCTGTAGATTGTATTGTTATAAGTTGACCGTACGTGCGTATATGGAAATCAAAGGATAAAAAGTACAGAGTTGAAAACACACCTATAGCCATTGATTACAACTCGCTCGCATTTCCTGTGACATTTTCCAATTTACACTTACACTGTGTTTAACTCTTCCAAAACATCAAATCAAGCATGAGATTTTGGAGGATGAAGCATACCACGACTCGCGAGGAATTACTCAAGCGAGTTGCTGTGTTGGGAGTCTTGATAACTGCAGGCGCTGACGAAGCTACGACAGAGACGCTCCGGATGCAGACGTACCGCATCGCACATATCTCGTTCGAGGTGACCTGCTACCAAGTCCATCCATTGCAAGTCCATGGCGGGCATCCTTGATGCTGGGTTTGCAACAGTGATGTACAAACCCTATTCCTAGACTCGGAGGTGATGTGTCTTCAGTGACAGAGCTACTAGGAAATCTACATTTGAAAGCCAATTTGAATCTAGATCCTCTGAGACGTCCAGGTTAGAGTTTGGAACGAATAATCTTTGATTGACTGCTTCTAACCACGTACGCAAGAATTTCAACAAACGGCACATAGAAGCTAATCATCTATCTTCAGAATGATGTGGTCCCGTATCACACCAGTCACAATGCGTTTCTCCTCTGCAATTGTCCTCGCCGTCATTACTGCTTTAACATCATCGATCTCTGCCATGCCCGCTCAAAACGCGGTAGGCGCCGATGGATGTCCCACATCTTGCTTCACTGATGAAGATTGCTCAAACTGCGTCTTCTCGGATCGATGCGCAAGTATCAATAGTTTTCCTGGATTGGATAACATGACTCACCTGCATGGCAGCTCGATAACAGCTGCTTTATAGACTTGGTGAGTCGTGTTTCTGCTTTCACGTCGTATGGTCGTTGTGACGCTTATTGGCGATTTGTAGTTCTGATCGATGCACCGTCGGAAGTTGGTTTAACTTTCTGTCGATTGAGAAGTGACTTAAAATACTACTAATTGGTTTATTGCCTGGCGTCGAGAGTGATTAGTAGTGTAGCAGAAACGTGACGGAATGAAAAGGTGTGTCAGAGCAAGCGTATCAGAGACTGAAGACAATACGAACCGTCGTCGTCGTGAACGAGAACAAAGGGACATCGTACATTCAACAAAAGTGAGAACAAGAACACAAAAAAACTCAAAGACAGCACGCACGAAAATCGAAACCCGACCCCCCGTCAAGTCCTCGGAAACGTGTCAACAGGAATCGGCTTCCTCGACCCCCCAGACAACTCCCACTATACGACCACCCAAAAGACATCGACAAGCGCGAGTCCTGGCGGAGGATGTATTTGGGCGTGGGTACACTGGGTAGGGAGGCGTTGTGGGGACACCATTCGTGTTACGGGCATGTTGTACGGACTCTGCACGCGCGTTTGGGTCTGGGTGTTGGTCCGCGTTTGTGGAGTTGGTGATGCACAAGAACAAGAGGGTGTAGACATGATCGCAAGTGGAAGAGGCGCCACCGATCCTGATCCTAATCCCAACTTCAACTTCTATTTCGACACAAACACGCTACGCAACGAATTCAGAATTGTGCATGGAGGACCAGCAGCAAGCGGGAATATCGTGGAATAGCTCCATCGACTGCGAAATTGGTGGGTTTCAGGTCTTGGCGTGAGAGGGAGAAAGGTGGGATCGCGGCGCTTTCTTCAGACGAGCTTGAGGATGAAAAGGGGGAGTGGGAGCTGCTTAAAAACGAGTCAAGAGATGACCGGGGGGCGTCAGAGTCGGTTCTTGCGTGGAGGAGCCACATCTCGTTTGGGGAACTGCAGGTGAGATCGGGTGGACATCTCAGGCTGATGCAAAGGAAGGTCGGGGGTGGATCAATCATTGGCTGCGGAACAGTAGGGAGGCAAGTATGTAGTAGTGTACCAGCTTGTCCACATGTATCAATATCCCTTGGCGTTATATGAAGATGGTTGCACACACCGAGCCGCTGGAAATGCATGTTTAGATTAGTGCATGGAAAAGATGACTGTGCTGATGCAAATGGAGTTTGGATGTTCGGATGGGGTTGGAGGTGGATATTCTGGGATCGAGATGTCTTCGTTTCAAACACTGGATCCATACCAAATTGCCAGAAGATACTCTGCTGGCATTGTGGACATTATGTGGTCGAATATAGGGCTATTAATAGGATTCTAGTGTATCAACGGTGGACGAGTTCTTCCTAGAATGTTATTCAGCATATAAAAGTGAGGTTCCTTCGTTCTAACCGTTAAGGTTTATTTCATCTCATATCACATCCTCACACACGATGCGTTTCTCCTTTGCAATTGTCCTTGCCGTCACTGCTACTTTAGCATCATCAATCTCTGCGACGCCCATTAAGATAGTGCCCAGAATGTCCCTTCTTTTGCCGGATTGACGCAACTTGCGAGGACTGCACTTGGAATATTTGCGTGAGTATCAATGATTTCTCTGGGTTTGATAACGTGACTCGCTTACATGACAGTCAATGAATTTCTGTGTAGTGGGTCATGTTTCTGCCTTCACATTGGCGCAGTATGGCTAACGCGCGAGTTACTATAGTAATTTGGAGATTTGATCGATGCATCGTCAAGTGGAGTGGTCGTGATTTTTGTGAGATTGGTAGATGCTAGATAAGACATGCGAGGACAATATTATCTCCGTACAGATCAGTCCACGATGCACTGTCGCTCCTGCTGAAACGCCATAACGGACATGAGCCGGTAGATCATATGATTATAAACTTCTGCGCCTGATAAAACACACCTAGATCCCTCGTGAAACCCCCTACTTCGACTTCTGATTCTAACTGTTTCCGAAAACGTTCGACAAGATCTAGATAAACACAATGTGAACGGAAACACTGTTTCATATCATGATCGCCTATGGTATGCATCTGTAGAGTATACATTCGTAATGGTGGTTGTGCTTGTTCAGACATGTCACATAATGATGGCCGCGATTCATAGGCAGAGACTGGGAGCTGTAGAACAGGTGGGACGGTCGTTGAAGGCGGGGCAGGGAGAGGAAGGAGTAGGAAAGCTTTTGATGAACGACTCCGTCCGCATGGCTTTGGTGCCAAAGGTGCTACCTCGTGTGAGAGGATGATAGAGTCCGGGCGGGCAGGTGTTGATGCAGGGAGCATAGACGAGTATAGGGAACCGAGTTGGGAGTCCAAGGGGTGGCTTGGCAAAGTCATCGTCGTCTGTTGCACCTGGGGCAGCAGGCATTTCGGATTTACTGTCATCTATGCAAGATGATGCAGAGTGTGTCGACGGTGAATGTCTTGGTTGAGTGAATGTCATTTTCTGAGCACTCTAGGATTATTTGGAGTGAGTAGCATGACAATTATGTAATTTGCTCAATACTCACACATGTGCGCCACAGACCAACAGCAAACAAACGCGTAACAACATAGCATCATGTGGTGGATGTCATAACCACCGAGCCGCCTGCTGTTATTAAGGGATCAAGTGCCAGCATGCCATAGCTCATAGACAGCGCCGTCACCCTCTACTTGAAACCTTCAAACATGAAGACTCGGACTGAGGAGAGACGAATTTAGCAAGGTCTTGTCCCGAAACATGGTCAAAAACGGGTCATGGTTAAACGGCAAAAGTCGTATAATGTGGGTGGCACAACTATTTAGATATCATAAGCTCATGCTTGACTCTGCCTGCAAACATTTCCGAAACATTTTCGAGAGATGTGGTCATATTTCAGACCAGTCAACTCGATGTTTGCGATGGCTACTACGTGGATATCACGGCTGAGATATGGTTCGATGTCATTGACTTGCTTAATATCGTTGAAGTGACTCGGCGCGCGGAAATGACGTTGCCCGTCCCACTGCCGCTTGATGCTTCGGCTATTTCATTGCCTGACAATCAATCGGCGCTAAGTCAGGTTAACGAACAGGACAGCTTGTACGCATCCAAAATATTCTACAAGTGTTTCCAGTACTGAAGTTGAGACCACATAGCAGGAATGACGACAAAGTCACAATCATACTTGTTTTTCCATCTGGCGAGATCCAGACTGCTTTATTGCTGACGCTAGTCAGAAATTGGGACATCATCCCATTGGTGTTAGGGCAGTCTTAAGTAGGGTTTCCGAACAGCGCTTGGATCAGGTAACGATGCCAGGAACCTAGTGGGTCGGATCGTACCATGTCAAGGATGGTGACTGCGTCAATTTTGAAGTCTGTGATGATGAGTTGCGCTGTAAAAAACCAGTCATTCATCTATACTCGCCCTCCGACATCGATGTTTCCGTCAAGCTTTCCCTCATTCCTGAGTGAAGCCTCTCTGTCATCTATCCTGTTGTTGCCATAGAAGAGCATGGACAACGTTTAGAATGGAATGTCCGCACCCATCAACATGGGGAGTCTGACTGAACATTATTCGGGTGTTAGATGTGTCGTACTTGTTCTTGGAGGCGCAGTAGGTCCCCTGATGATACAGAAATCGCACTTCTAACTTGTATTCCTCTTTGCAGGATAAATTTGCAAAAATACATTCAATTCAATATCCAGCAGTCTCAATGATATGGATTCAATTGTCATTCCAGTGGACAAAGTAACAGTTTACCCCGACAAATCACTCAAGGTTTTGGGACTTCACACCGAAGCTAGAACATCATTCATAACGTGCGTACATATGCGCTACTACTTCGGGTTGTCAAATCGTAAACACGTCGCTAAAACTGCCGTGGTAGCTACTGGCTACCATATATCTTCAAGCACGAATATATTGCCCTCCGACCTGTTCCTCAAGCGGCATACGAACGCGCTGCTTCTTTATGCATCTCTCCGCAGCCTGACGTCGTGACTCGCGTATGCATGTTGTTCAAAGGTATCTGTAAGGAGCACTTAGCAAATTGGGCTAATGCACAGATGCAAGCCGAGAAAAACGTTGCTTGGTGGGTGGATGTGGTTGGAGTTGATCCTGCAAGAGCTGGTGACGTGACTTTGTTGAGGGTGTTAGAATGGGGCGGGATGGATATTCTCATTTGATATTCTATCAGATCACTCAATTTATATAAGTGCTATCGTGTTCTGTCTTGATCTGATCTGTTCTGCATCCGACAGTCGTGCGGAGAATATGAGCTTGATATGCCCGCAGCTGAAAAGCTGAGGTTAATGCTAAAGCGTTGAAGATGTGCACATCTAGTAAATGGTCGTGAAATCAGATTCTGTCCGATTAGAATTCCAATTTTTCAAAATATTGTTGTCAATGAGTTGACCATAACCGGTCCACGTCATCCTCAGCCGTCCCTCGGACCCTAAACCTGATTTCAAAGGCCGCGTCTACGGTTATGTAATTTATCATGTGAACCTTTGCATCGCGAAGTGCCGTTCTCCGCGAGATTTGAAACAATCCTACTAGCTCCGCTCGTCCTACGACTGTTCTGGCAACCTGCTCGCACTGTTACTGCCGCTCATCGCGCCTCATCTTGTGGCTACTCCTACTTATTCTGATTGCTAAAGACACATTCTCATGCAATAGATGCTTCATATATATATTCACTACCTCCTGGGACTGCAATTAATCTCGGACTGCAAACCTCGCCCAAAGGACCGTCATCAATTTTCCACATGAATTTCCGATAGAAGTCCGTGAAACCTCAGACCTCAGGCTGGACTTGGACCGACCCTGACGAACACTAGAAGGCATACTATACACGAACAAATAATCTCTAGAAGCAGTTTGTACTTGTGCTCTCATTTTCAATCTATGTTAAAGTTTCATCCGCCCAGGGAATGAACCATATAATATGATCATTTTTGCGGGCACACCGCTTGGCAGGTTTGTACCATAACTGAATGTTCTGTAATAGCAGACTGTCAGCCTCACAAGCTTGCGGTCGAACGGGAGGCCATAGGAACTGTGCTCTCCATTCATAGAACGTCTCATGCCCGAGAAATTAGGCTGTAGGCGGCTGGTTTCTTCCTATGATGTAGGTGCTGTTAAAATTCTCTGCCAAATATGGCATGCGACAATTCAGGGTTGTTTTTAGAGCACATGCACTTTGCGCCAACCTGCTGCAAAATCTGCCGCGTGGATTGTAGGCATGTCTCCACCGCAGGGCCTAAGACCCATCGATCCCAGTCGTGCGAGGGCACGCATGAATTTGAAGAAGGGCCATTTGCTGGCAAGTCTTAGTCTGTCTGAACCTTGTAAAATCCATTTACCACTAGCTATAATAGTAGCTGAAGTATGATCATCAATCTGCCATAGATGAACATCATGAGCAGAACCTGTCGGCATCAGTAAATTGGATCTCATTATCAACAGTCCTAATGTACGGTGGGTTTACGACTAGCCCATTTTTGGGATACTGTTCAATTCACTCGTCTCTGATGCAGATGCAGTCTTTAACCTCTATGGGGAGACTGCGGATATGCATACTCTAGAGGTATGCTTTTACAGACTGCCAGCCAGATTCCCGGTCCACAGATACAAGCAACCACTAACTGACGCCGATGTGAAGGCCGCCAGCTGGCTGCACGTCGCGGTGATAAAGGCAAAGATCACGGTGAGATGTTGCAGCTCGGAGATGGCGCCCTATCACGCGCCCTATTACGCGGCTCCTCTGCGAGTGAGATTCCAATTATGTGTCGTAGAGTTTGATCAGTAAGTACTCTCCATGTTTAAATGCTGGTAGCTATAGGCTCATCGTGTAAACAGCACTGGGAGGCTATGTTGTACCTCCAAATGGCAGACCGTATCACTCCAATCAGATGTCGATGCTGTACAATATCATATAGGAGCTGCATGGAATGGTAGATGCCATTATGTTTATACCTCTTCCAGCGAAATTCTCCGATCTGCCTAAGCAGATTTACGGGAAATCCAGGGAGGCGGAGCAATGATGGGCCCTCATTGCAACGGTGCGGTGCCTGGCCTGCCTAATCCTGCTAGGTCAATCAGATATGGTGTCTATATTGATCACCGTCTGTAAAGAAGATACTACCACGGCCCACCGGACACTCATATATCTAGTATGGATCGTGGTTGAGTTGAAGTCTTATCTCTCCCCTCCTACTCTTCTCGCTCACGAGCGCTCACCATGATGGATACAGAAAAGACGGATGCTGCCGATGCTGCTGCTTATCACACTAGCAGAGGCGAATTCTCTGACATCTCAAACCATGATGGAGAGTCTATGCAGAGGCCCTTGCGGAACACCAACACCCTGCAACGTAAACTCAAGAATCGTCACATCACCATGATTAGGTCTGTTATACTTTCTTCTTTCTTCTGACAAATTCTCAATTCCGTCAAGTATTGGCGGTGTTATCGGTACTGGTCTTTTTGTTGGAACTGCAGACTCCTTATCGCAAGGAGGCCCCATCGGTCTGTTGCTCGGTTACATAGTCATGGGCTCTATCGTCTATTGCGTCATGATCACTTTAGGAGAAATGGTATGCTTGCTGCACGCCCCAGATCTAGATCACATATCTGATCTTTATGGCTCGTAGATTTCCTACCTGCCTATACCTGGTGGTCCCATCAAACTGGCTGAGCGCTTCGTTGACCCTGCGTTCTCTTTTGCCGTGGGTTGGAATTACTGGTACAGCTGGACGATTACCTGTAAGTCCCATTCTTGCTCTCCCATTTCTCACAATTACTGACCCCTTACTCTTTAGCACCTGGTACTTGAGTTGTTGAATACATATTCTTAGCGTGTCTACTGACATTTTTATCATCTCAGCCGAGTTTTCTGCTGCTGTAGTATTGATAAACTTTTGGAATCCTTCTGTCAATAATTCAGTGTGGGTCGTCATATGTATTGTCGTCGTTCTGGCCATTAACATGCTCGGTGCTGGCGCTTACGGCGAGGCGGAATTCATATTTGCGTGCGTACTAAGTATTATATCCCGGCCTTGTATTCTGAGATTACCACAGATCCATTAAGGTCATCACAATCACTAGTCTTATCATCATCGGTATAGTCATCGATTTGGGAGGCGGCCCAAACCATGACCGCATTGGATTCCGCTACTGGAAAAATCCTGGACCATTCGTTCAGTATAATGGCATCGAAGGTGCCAAGGGACAATTCCTTGGCTTTTGGGCTGTTTTGATGCAAGCTGCTTTCTCGTTCCTTGGAACCGAGATTGTTGCTGTACGTTATACTATAAGCTTGTTCAATAAATCCATTACTTACGAATCCCACCTAGATTGCTGCTGGAGAAGCGAAGAATCCTCGTCGTAACTTGCCTAAAGCCATCCGTCGAGTATACATCCGTATATTGCTTTTTTACATTGGTGGAACATTCATCATTGGTCTGCTTGTACCATCCAACGACCCATCTCTCCAATTGGCCCATGACACAGCCGCCAAGTCTCCATTCGTCATTGCTATCGAAAAGGCGGGAATTAAATCACTGCCTTCGGTAAGCCGCATTTGGCCTTCCCTTGTTACCTAGAAATTGACAATGGTATTCAAAACAGATCATCAATGCTTGTTTGTTGACCTCGGCATGGTCCGCCGCATCTAGTGATTTGTACACGGCGTCTCGTGCGATTTGTGCGTATACTTATCTTGCAGTCAACTCATCGAAATCAACAATTTTCGTAGATGGTCTTGCAATCTCAGGAAATGCTCCCAAATTCTTCCTTAAAACCTCACGCAACGGGCTGCCTTATGTCGCTATCCTCTTCTCCGCCTCTTTCTCCCTTCTTACCTTCATGGCTGTGTCCAACAATGCGGGCTCAGTGTTTATCTGGTTTTCTAACATGACATCCGTCGCTGGCCTTATGACATGGTTTGGTATTTCGGTGACGTACCTCCGTTTCTACAAGGGTATGCAGGCCCAAGGCATCGACCGCACGAAGTTCCCTTACTACACAAATCTCCAGCCATACGCAGCGTGGTGGGGAGCAGTTTCAACGGTTACCATCTGTTTCGTATGCCAGCTTTTCATATCCACCAATGCTATTGAGACTGACTGTTCCTCTACTCTTTAGTTCAGCGGATGGAACGTCTTCCTCAAAGGAGAGTGGAGTATTGCAACTTTCATCACCAACTACATCCTTTTCATCACCTGGCCAATCATGTACTTTGGCGCTCGCTTCTACTATGGTACCAAGCCTGTTGCTCCAGAGGACATGGACTTCAAGACCGATATAGCTGAAATTTTAGCGGACATGTATGATGATCCCCCGCCAAAGAGCAAGCTGGAAGCATTCTTACAATGGCTGGTGAGCATAGCTGCTTCACTTTGCCATTTTTGACATCACTAACGTCGTCTCAGTTGTAGATGTAGCGATACCTGCAATAGTACCTGGAGCCCATCGATTCTCGTCAATCACATCACTTTTTTTTACGAATCCTCAATTGTTCGACATACGTGGTTGTTCGTTGTAAGTATGTCACTACCAACCTACCAATATAATAATATTTCTTAGTATTGCTTACAATGCTTATGCATGTAACAACACGCCTTTTCTGCTTGGACTTGTTTATTTTTCTTTGCACCATCATCTCGTATCTCGAACCTTAGCTATCATGAATACAGCGTTTTGTTCTGTTAACCGATTGTCTCGACTTTGGTGTAACTCGTCACACGACGAGTTTCCATCTTACTGACCAAATGTGATTCTGGCTTTACTTGAAGCACATTGCACCTTGCATTTAGTGAACCTTGCAGAAAAACGGATTTTCGTTTGGATTCCAACCTTGTAAAGACCAGCTCTGATGGCAGACTGATATTACTGTAAGACATCTGTTGGAAATTTGCGGGGATATATTGATCTCGCTCGTAAGGAACGTCAAAACATCGGATATCATTTCATCATAGTGTGAACTAGGCTACAGGTGGACCATGCTATAGAGACAGAGAGGGTGCGTAGAAGCGTGATGGAATGCAAAGATATGCAAAAGTTCAGAGATATAAAAAAACGAAAGACGTGTCAATGAAGAAATGCAAAGTGACGGAAAGACCCAGGTACATTATGGATATTAATATGCATGAATGAGCGAGCTGCGAGTGATGATGATGGATACAATAATCATAAATCGTCGTCGTTAACGAGAGCAAGGAGACATCGAAAAAGGTAAAACAAAACCTTTGAACAAAAGAACAACGGAAAAGACAATAGACAGGAAGATCGAAACCCCACCCACGCTCAGACAATCAAGCCCGCAAAAACATCTCAATAGGAATCGGTTTCCTTCTCAACCCCGCACTGCCTCCGCTCTCACAGCTCCCGCTTTCAGACGACTCAGAAGACGTCGACGAACGTGAGTGTTGATGGCGGATGTGCCTGCTGGGCGTGGGCGTTGTGGGCGTCGTGGGGAATAACATTCGTGTTAGGGGCATTCTGTACGGACTCTGTGACCGGGTCTGATTCTGGGTGTTGCTCCGCGGGTGTAGAGGCGATGAGCTATGCGATGCACGAGATCGAGGAGGCGTAGACATAATCGGAAGCAGAGGAGGAGGCGCCCGCCTTGACCTTGAATTCAACTTCGATTTGGACACAAACACCCCACGCAAGGGACTCAAAATTGTGCGTGGAGGTTCAGTAATGTGTGAAGATATTGTGGAACAGCTCCATCGACTGCTGAGTTGATGGGGTTCGGGTCCTGGAGTGGGAGGGAAGGAGAAGGGGGAGATGGGGGCGTTTTCTTCAGACGAGCTCGAGGATGAGAAGGAAGAGTGGGATTGGCTGCTTGAAAATGAGTCCAGAGACGACCGGGGAGTGTCAGAGTCGGTGCTTGCGCGGGGAAGGCTGAGTGTTTCCGGGATTGCCGGTGCGATATCTTGGCTTGGTACGAAGGAAGGCTGAGAATATATGGATTCTTCCTCATCGTCAAACCATATTTGTTCGATGATGATTGGGCAAACTGGCTGTTGCTCCTCTTGTTCGAGAACATCGAGCTCTTCGATGTCAGAGGGGACAGCCATACGAGGAGGGGGGCGGTTTTCAATTGGGGGTGGGGGTGGTGGGTAGACTGGCAAGGGTGGAAGGACACGTTTTTTCCGGATAGCTGAGACTGGTAGCTGCGGAACGGGTGGTATAGGCGTTAGAGGTGGGGTAGGGAGAGGAAGGAGTGGGAGAGCCTTTGAGAAACGACTGCGTCCGCGTGGTTTTGGTGGCTGGGGTGCTACCTCGGGTGAGAGAATGATAGATTCTGGACGGGCTGGTGCAGGTGCAGAGGGCACAGGCGAGTACAGGGAGATAAAGTCCTCGAATTGGCGTGTGTAAAAATCGTACTCGTCTTCTTCTTCAGGAGGATCGGTGACGTCCTCGCAGACTATAGAACGGGTCTTGGTTATACAGAGAGGACGAATGGTGATGCGCTTTGGTGTTAGACGAGGAGTTGGGAGAGGAAGATCTTCGTCGTCTGATGCACATGGGGTAGCAGGCATGCTATCATCTGTGGAAGAGGATGCAGATAGAGTAGGTGAACGAGGGGTGTCATTGAGCATGACCAAGGCATCGTCGATTGAGAATGGGAATTCGGATAGAGTGAGGCGTGAGTCGTTGCAAATTTCTAAGCACTCTGGTATTATTTCGAGGGTTGATGGACAGCCAGCGTCTGAGGGTTTTCTGGTACGAGTACGAGAGCTACGCTTCAATGAAGCACGATTGAAAACTGTAAGGAGGTTAGTTACTTGGTAGTCAAAGACAAGAAGATACAACTGACGTATATTCATGCTGTTGGTGAACGGATGAAAAGCCTTGAGTACATGGCTGGTATATATCTAACTTTGAATAATAACATGTCTTTTGTGCTTCTAAACCATTGTCCTCTTTTCGTACATCAACAACACTTGCCTATTTCGAAGACCGCTGACTTTAAATTATTGTTTACACTCATTGTTTATATACCCACGTATCAGGCAGGATCCTTAATTTCATCATGATGTCCTATATCTCCGAAACGACCTTCTTGATGTTTGCCAGCGCATAACCCACGCTTCATTGATAGGCTTCCAGTGTTATGTGCTCAAAGATTCCATTCCTGGTTACAAGCATCCCCGCTTCTCACCGCGTTTCACGTCTCGAGATGTGGGTCTCACATCTTTCGAGGACCGAGGTGCACATCGCAGTGTCTGAATGACCTCAATGTAGCCCGCGTCAGCCCTATCGTCATCTCTCCAGGCCAAGTTTTTACCACTTTACGTCGTTGTGGAAGGCTCCAAGTAGCTCAGCTTGTCTTCCCACTGCAGCGTCCTACCGGATGTTTTGGTGACTGTTTCACTCTTGGCGCCTGTGTTGTGTGCTCCGTAGACTGACGATACGATGCTTGTTTTACATTCTTTGTAGTAGCCTCTCTTGAAATACATCAACTTCTCACTGCGATGTCGTACTGGTTTCAATCATCTGTTTGTTGGCGCCCGTGCTACGTACTTCTCCTTATCAGAAATAAAAGACCAAACGCTCAAAATTAATCGCCGCATCATCACAGCAATTAAATCATCGATCAACTTCTATTTCTCTGCTCTGTGAACCGAGTCCAATCTCATCATCTCCCTTGTACTCAAAATTGAAGTCAAGTACTCGATATATCGGGCCGTTAGTATGTTCGTATTACGTCACGTTCAACCCGTGCATACAATGAAGCTCTTCCATGTCGGTGAGTCGTGCGGTTAAAGCCAGGACACAAACTACTGAAACTCACGCAATGGTTGTAGAGGCAGGTACTACATTGACTCTGTTTGTGGCAAAATATGGGACAGTACCCAATGCTAGCATCAGTGGGCATGGCAGATATTGATGATGCAAAAGCAGTAACGAGGGCGAGGACTCGGACGATTGCAAAGGAGAAATGCATTGTGTGTGATGAGGATGCGATTGAATCAATCTGAAACGTCACCTTCTTCCTTTTATATGCTGAATAACTTGTGTATTATGGAAGCCCGGACACTCGCGCTCAGTTACTACGCTTAAATCCAGTCAGGACCATGGACGCTGCTGATGCGGATCCGTTGATGAATAAATAAAGATTACTACCATCGTAACGGCGCTCACCTTGCAACAGCACGTCACACCACCTGGCTATCCCATCGTAACGGCGCCTGTGCGCCAATCCCCGACTCCGAATGGACAGTATCACGTAGAAGACATATATTCTCACGAATATTAGAGTACAAATTTCGAGCAAGAATATCAAGAAAAGGTACAATTCGCGGACTGATTATACAAGTGTCGAGCGCAGAACACCCAGTCATGGAGTCTATTCTTCCATGTACTCAAGCTCGTCTCCAACTCCAGCAGAGAAGGACCCTTTTTTGGCCGGCGACTGACCCATTGCCTCTGAGAATTGCGGGTGAAATCTGAGTGAGGTTCTGAGCTACATGATGGAAGTGTGAACGACGAACCGTAAAGGATGTTTGGAGATGTGCTGTGCGACGTTGTATCATGTTCAACACAACAAACATAAAGGAGTGATGGTAATGAAAAGATCGATCGACAATATTCAAATAATACTGAGCTTGCTGCTGGAACGAAATGCTCACAGGCCGAGATTTATCTTCGAAACCTCCAATTCCAAACGGAAAAAGAGTAGGATACGTGCCTGGTATGAGATCAGGATTATTGTATTCATTAACCGGCTCAAGTCCTCGATGCACAACAAGGTCAGGCAACACACTATTCTCCGAAAATAAGTTTTTGATAGCAGCAGCGACGAATGTTCGTCCACTAATATTGTCACACTCCGGATCGGATACACCTGTCTTCTCGAGCATAGTTATAACAGACCCATCATCATTTTCATGAAGACCATCTGCCAAAAGCTCTGCAGGATGCTCTTGAAATCCAGCTGTCTCCTCTTCAAACACCCTTTTGACATTAAGCTCGTGGTTCTCGATCACACGTTCAGACAAGCCAGGAATGACGTCGTCAGTAGGATAAAGCTCAAGAATTTCTCGTTCTATACGTATATCAGAATACAAACAATTGTGATGCTTCAACCACACAAGGAATGCCCAGATTTTATTCTTACACACGCGGAACATAGGACCTAACTGATCAGGCTTGAATCTCCCAGGTCCAACGAAGACAATACTGAGAAGTCCATTGATATTGGCAGGAGTTCGAGGCAATACAGATGCTGTAGACACGACATTCATTTCATGCGCACATACATTGCCATGAAATACCCGTGGTTGCGCCGGATCTGACGACTGAAACAATCGTGCTACATGGGCGGTTGTACTGTATATTGCACAAATCTTCTCCTCAACCCAGGTGAGGTCTCGAAAATATTCTGGAAGTTCGCCACGGTAGAGGCCATTTGCAAGTGCCAGTCGAGGCACCTTTTTCTTCGACAATGCCGCAAAACATTCAGCACACATGTTCATCGTGGTAAACTGAGAAGAGTCATCGATGATCCCTGCTTTATCGAGCATCAGACCATTAAGAGCATTATTTTCAAAGGTAAATGATGCAGATATGCACTGTACAATACACCGTCTGATTATAAAGGGGTCGGTCAATCGGAGGACTTCTACAGATATTGGCAAAGGTACATCAGCATCAGCTGAAATGACAACCACTTTTGAACCACGCAGCCTTTGAGAGCAGATTGCACAAACAGGGGGCTCGATCCACTTTGAAGTGTCATAATAGCGACGTAAGCAATCCAACACAACATCCTTCGAGACTGCGACTGGCCATTCGCGCCGACGGAGAACATCAATGTTGCGTTTATCGAGTACCGCCTGCATTTTCCGATCTTTTCTGACCATTTTCATGCGCTCGTGAGTGGAAACTTGAGTGATCTGATGAGCGAGACGTTCTATCACCACAGCTCCATACTCTATGGATAGTATCTGTGCAATGTAATGTTCATCAGGCCGGTCCAAAGGCAGAGTGAAAGGGAAGTAACAAAGCAGGACATCACACACCGTACTCGGGCCAATACATTGCAGAAAGAGGGCACGATCTCGGATATGACAGGCAGACCATTACTCATTTTTGGACGTGATTGACTGCTAATGGCAGGACGCCCTCTCACAGGCAGACCACGAATACATTCTGAAAGCACATCAACAGCAAGTTTACTAAGTCTGTGAACTAGATCTTGAAGTGGAAGTACGGACCAGCTGATTTTGGGCACCTTAATGGATCCAGCGGCATAAATTTGTGGCGGCGGCCGACAGAGTGCACGGAAAACCTCATCCCCATATAAACTGCTGAAATATGTTGCCAGCAGAGGCAATAGTGGCGAAGTACATCGTGCGTGTACAGTGGCACTCGAGAGTATCGCTCGCAGCCGGTCTTCGTCCGATTGGAGTAATGTTGTCCTAGTATATGTAAAATGCGATAGCACTGCATGCAAGCGACTTTTTTTTGATCGCTCCCTGGGTAAAGAGAGCCGGCATACACAGTCAAGAAGAACTTTATCAAAAAGAGACGACAAATTCACCTCTACAACACTGTCACTGTAGTACATCCATCTAGGAAAGTCGTGTATTCTAGAGTTCAAGCAAGCGTCAACCGTCAGTGAGTCACATGAAGCAAGCTTGCGAAAGACTACACAATGGCGGTAACCAGCCTCTGCAAATTCACTCAGAGACATCGATAATGTAACATCTCGCCAACTCACAGTAATACAAACACCGTCATATGAGATGCATCCATCAAAACCGGACGAGTCACAAGTCAGACAAGACAACGAGTGTGAGGCGAGAGAGGCTTTAAGCCACATGCAAAAATTTTCGGGTGTTTCATAATATACGAGATGGTATTCAGGATAATAGAGTGCATCATAATAATTTGGATAGTCTCGAACAGCATGGAGCTCGTCATCAGGAGGGCAGTGGCTTTCCTTCAAGACGCGAGCCGAACGACAAGGCAACTTTTGAATGAAAACCCTGAAGGACAACCAAAATTAATCAAAAAATCAGGGAGATGGAAAAATATACACTTACATGTGGTACGGTCCTGCAGACAAAGCAAAGGAATAACGAGAGATATTGAGATACTATACTGACAGCAACAGAATACTGAGAGCGACAACAAGTTTGGGCGATCAACAAAGGATTCAATACTTATGTCGAGCGTTTTACGCCGTTTTACTGTCACGTGAAATGAGTCTGGATAATGGTATTGAGTTATTAGCGCAGCAGGCAAGTAGGACAATAAACAGACCTGTTCAGAAGGTGTACCCCGCCTAGAAATGGCCTAGTACAAGAAACGAAGTCAGTACACATAGTAGGTAGTAGGAACCAATATGATAAAAGTTAAAAGCTGTCAGGCTTAAGTGCTCAGAGTCACCTCCTAGAGGCGTGTCCTTGCAGCCTGACAGCCTCTGGTCCAAGTCACCTCCTAGAGGCGTGTCGGACCAGGAAGTGAAGTGCAAATAAAAATAAATAAAAAACTCACCGGAGTTATTGTGCTCGCTCGGACGGATGGCCCAAGGTTTAGGGTGATGAGTGGGGTTGTTGATGCGACGGGAGAAGCGCCTGGTTGACGAGAGGAGTGAGAACTGGTGTCAACGGCGACCATGCACAACTGGGTATCTTCGTGTGCTTTGAGGGCGGGATACAGGAATGGCAGGAAGGCTTGAATAATGAGAGTAAAAAATATATGTCAGCGAGGGTCACGAACCAACTTTTTTCCCACTGACTAAGCGACATCAAATTCACATACCCACGGGTGCGTTTGCAGGGCTTTGAACGTTCGTGTCCGAGAGAACCCTCTCCACTAACGTGGAGTCGGGGAATTAGTAAGCCTTACTAGGCTTGGTACAGACGTGCCGTGCCAACTATAATTAGGCTCGCCTGTAGTTAAATCCCAACACCAGCAATAAATATTGCCCTAAATCATATTTTACCTCTAGTACTGTACGAGCTCACGCCCGTTGTGCCTTCGGCACAAATCGAAGGAGCGCTACGCGCTCCTTCAGGGGAGGAAAATGAGTGTTGTTCCTTCGTCACAGGAAGCCAAGGAGGGCTACGCCCTCCTTTGGCTTCCTGGCCTCAGGCTGCATCCTAATAAATCATGCATTTTGAATAAGATCATGCCTTGATAGTGGATTTCGAAAAGAGGTACATTTATGAGCAGCATTTCAAGAAAACTAAAAGTACATAGTACATAAGATCAGTCAGTTCTATATATATAAGTACATCAATCGTTGATACGATCTGTGAGTCCTCTAAGCACTTCTGTATATACTACATTGGTTGTATTTGAGCCTTCTTCATGCTCCGGAAAGATAGCAAACACCCTGTCTGGGTGGGTGCAGCGAGATAAAGCCACATAGAGTTGTCCATGGCTGAATACAGGAGTCCGTAAATTAAGGCCAACCCACTTGACACTTTGACCTTGCGCCTTGTTGATTGTCATAGCGAATGCAAGACGAACAGGAAACTGGCGACGCTTGAGGGGGATTGGGTTCTCTTCAGAGCTGGATTCCATAGTGATGCGAGGGATTAGGACTGTGTTCTCATCGACCTGCTGATCTTCATCGTCTCCATCCCTAAGAACACGGCACCTAAGGACACGGGTGGTCCAAGACAGGAGTATCATGCGAGTTCCATTATAGAGTCCCTGCAAGGGGTTCAAATTGCGCAAAAGCATTAGAGGAACACCTGCTTTGACCTCCAATGTGTGCAAAGGGAAGCCTGATGGGGCGAGAGTATGAAGGAACTCTGGGGGAATGTAATTGTATTCTCTCTCCGTGACTGAGTCCGCACTGGTGAAGACTGCTTTTTCTCCAGGGAATGATTTGAGGATAGTGGCATTGATTTCATCCACATCAGTGTTCTTTGCAGAAAGAATGGTGTGATCCAGGAAGTATGAATCGTTTAAGGGAGGACGATCAGGGAGCAGAATTCTTGAGTATAGGGCATTGATGAGAGACTGGAGGTCATTGTTGGGACACCGCATGTGGGCAGGAAGGGTCACAGTTCCATCTTCATTTGTGCCCCTACCAGCTCCAATCTCAAGAAGCCACCTTGCAAAATCATCAGAAGCGGGATCTTGACCAAGACACATATTTCTCTTGAGATGGAATATATGAAGCCTTGACCAAATGCGAGATCTGCAAAAGGTAGCGCCCACTATCTGCTCCCTGGATCCATGAGGCACCACCGGCAGGGTCTGTCTGAAGTCTCCTCCAAAGAGCATGGTTATTCCTCCAAAATCAGCATCAACATTCAGAAGATCACGTAATGTGCGGTCAAGGCATTCCAGGATATGGCGGTGTAACATTGGAATTTCATCACAGATGATTAGGGAAGTGGCCTTGAGAAGCTCATGAAGAATGTCTCCTTTCTTTATATTGCAAGAGCTGTCTTCATGAATAGGGATAGGGATCTTGAATCACGAATGAGCTGTACGTCCAACTGGCAGGAGGAGAGAAGCGATTCCGGAGGAAGCCACACATAGGACGATCTTGCCTTCAGCACGGAGTTTTGAAGCGATGAGCTTGCAGAGATATGTCTTGCCACATCCACCTGCACTGTGGACAAAGTATGAATGTCCTGGTCTGCGCTCATCCCGATGCATTGCATCATCGACCACTGTATCAAAGACCGCCCTCTGCTCTTCATTGAGAGAAGGAACTCCTCTATCCACCACCTGCTGAAGCTCTTCTTGGTTGTACTGGAGCTGCTCAGCAATCAACTGGTTACCCTCCATGGCCCCCCATCTTGCTGCCATTTGAGAGACAGGCATGTGGGGAATGGCATCCAAAGACTTTCCATTTTTGCGAAGCACTCCATCGATGAGATAGAGACCATAGTCATAGACCTCCTCCTCAGTAGCATCTGGCATGTTAAATGGCATGCGAGCGAGACGATGGCGCAGATCATTGCAGAGATTATCCTTGAAGCGGTTCCAAAGGTCGTCAGGGCTTGTAGGGTTGCAGAAGAGGAGGATGATGGCAAATAGATTTCGTGTATGGTATCCAGTGCACATATGAGAGGCATCCCGCAAGCACTGAATCCATTCATTATCATCATCTAGCAGACCCCTGAGCTGACATGCGTCCTTGAAAGTCTCACAGACAACATCATCGACAGTCCGAAGATGTTCATAGGAGGTAGCACCTTTGAAAAAACACATTAAGTTTGATTCATAAAAATCATCGCAGAAATCATACCTTTCACTACGGTCAAAAGCAATCTCAGATAAAATCTCTCTCCAGAGCCAGGGGCAGCAGAATACATCCTTCCAATTGCAACTCCACGCTGACGTATCTTCCAAGTAACTTTTTGCCATACAAACTTTGAGGGGAAATCCTGGTAGAGGAGATCATGGGCTCCAGCTGCCACCATGTTTTCATCGGCATTGGCTTTGAACCATCCAGTGAGGTGAGTCTCCTTTGCTGCTGCACGCTCGACAACATCCTCGGGATTATCGTCAGGATCATAGACAACCATGTGTTCACCTGGGAGGTGGACTGGCAAGCGGTAGACAGCAGGCCATTCAAGGTGCATCTCATTTTCCATGATGCGCCATGCAGCCTCAATCGAGCTAATATACCTGGCGTCAAGGTATGATTTGACCTCATCCACCGGTCCTTCCACCTCCAAAGTCGCACGGTCATGTCCTTTGTAGATATACTTATGAATATACTTGACAGAATTGATCGAAGCGCAGACTTCCAAATTAATGTGGCAGTTAAATTCGACCAGCAGTTACAGAGGGTGAGGAACAACATCTTTATTGGTGAAGACATTATTATTCTTTTGGATCGTGCGAGCATTATCTGGTCTTGCATAATCTGGGTAGCCATCATCCTTCAAGGATGTCTCACCACAGAAAGACTTTGGAAAGTGCTTTTTGCACTGTCCATTCTCCAAGCAACGCTCTGGACTGCATGGGCCATGGAGCATGTATTTTGATACAGCTTCGTAGAGTTGTGGGTGCACATCACTATCCGGTATCTGAGCAGAGATGAATGAGTTCACTTGCTCCACAGTCCTTATCTTATGATTTGGGTCGAGGAAGATAAGCAGATGCATGTGAGGGAGACCGCGCTTCTGATATTCGATGGTGTACACCAATCCTGCAACTTTTCCATAGTAGCCCTTGCGAACCTTCTTCAAGAGCGCTTGTTGCTTTTGGTAGAAGACGCGAGCCACCAAATCTGGACGATCCACAGCGCTCTGACCTACATAAGCAATATTAGCAACAACATCATAAATCAATTAATAAAATTTACCTGGAAGGAGGTTTTCAGTGATCTCAGGCCAACTTCCATTTGCAGTCATTGTTAGGAAGAGGTCGGGCTTCTTGCAGGCACGGCAAATGGCCAATGAATCCTGAAGCAACTGGTGCATATAGCGGGGGCTTCCAGTATGTGATGATGGGAGAATAATTGAGCGACCTGTCTGAGCCAGATCATCTGTGCCATCATTGAGGATGTTATCTGCCAGGCCTCGGTAGCAGTCCGCCCTAAGTTTTTTTTGGTTCTTGGTTATCCAATTCAGATTGCTCTGTTCGATGGAAGCCCAAGCATCAACGATATACTGCTGGAACAGTCTTCCACCATGGAAGATGTTGTTGTTATCGATACGATTGGGGCGGGGGTGAAGACGGAAGGCGTAGTATAACAGCTGGGTCACTTCTTTTGAACGTGTACGTCCGCCTTGAGGGATGTTGAGAGGTATTCCAAGGTGCCAGCCTTCCTCGCCAGAAGGAAAGAGAAGTACATAGTGAAGGGTTGAGTATGCATGGCTGAGCTGACTAATGCGTCGCAGCTGACCACCTTGAAGTCGCAAGACAATATCTCGTTTGTCGGATATCTCCTCAGATCCATCTCCAGGTATGATCACAGCAATTTCATCAGCAGTGGGAAGATTATATCTTCGACCATCTGTGCCCTGCTGAAAGTGAATGCGTGCACGAACTTCTGTGTGCTGCTCTGGAGGCTTCTCGCGCATAACTTGATAGGCCTGCTTATAAAGAGCAACATAGGGATGAGTTCGATAAAGCATGTCATGGAGCTCTCTAAGAATCTGATGATCGAGGTTTTCATTTCCTGGTCGGTTGGCGCGGATGTCGGTGGCATCTTCGGGATCATAAATGTAGATTTGAGCATATGAAGGCCGAGTACCTTCAGAGGCAATCAGGCTGCCCATAAGGTGGTGAAGAGAACCATGTATACGAAAAGCATTTGGGCCAGAGCCTTGAAGGGCCCTATCCTTGATGGTGACGCCTACAGATGTGAATGCAAGAGCACTGTTGTACTGGCGAATCTTGGACACAAATGTTCTGTCTCCATATGCCTGTTGCAGCTCGTGTGGCCATGCTGGAAAGGGAGCAAGGTCGACTTTTCCCTCCAAGCAGCATGTACCAAAGTGTGGGTTTTGTGCAGATGATTTGGTGAGTCTCTCACATGCAAAATGCAGGGCATGGCAGTTGGGGCACTCCACATTAAGAGGACCAAGAGTGTGACGATCAATGGGCTCTGTGTATGGTCGAGCTCCATCTGGGATAGGGATATTTCGGACAGGCGCCTGGTTAATATATTCATCATCCTCTGCATCGCGCTGCTGGCGACGTTCTTGCTCCTGAGTTCTTCTTCTTTCCTCGTCATCTTCATGCTGCTGCTGAGAAGCAGGATTATCGTATTCACGCAATGCCTCTTCAAGACGCTCCTGTTGCTCATGATTCCTCTGCTCCTGGCGATGTTGTTCCTCTTCTACCTGTTGACCTGCTTGCTGAATATCCTGAGCCTGTCTATCAGCCCGCTCAGCTTCCTCCTGCTGTATGCGATGAGCCTCCTGCGCTTGTCTATTGCGCCACTCAACTTCCTGCTGCTGTATTTCAAAAGCATACTGAGCCTCTCTATTTCTCCGCCTAGCTTCCTGCTGCTGCAATTCCAGCTGAATCTGCTGTTGATGAAATGCCTCTTGTGCTTGTCTCTGAAGAAAGTCATTTCTAATCCGTTCATTTTCCATCTCTTCTTGCTGGAAATGGTGATGAAATTGGATGTTAAACTGATGGTAATCAGGTTGAGGCGGAGCATGCAAAGGTGGTGCAGGATTAGGCGCAAAGTAACGGAGGGGATTATTGAAGTTCTGAGGTCCAACTGCACCCTCATAATGAATAGGGCCATATGCAGGAGCAGGAGGCACAGGAGCAGGTTCATCAGGAATGTGAGGTACCTGTGGAGGCTGTATTCCTAGCTGCCATAAGCTCTGCCTGTGCCTGCTGTCTTATTTCATTCTCTGTCCTGTCGCCGACGGAGGTTTCACTGATGGCGCCTATCATTTTGAGCAGCATTCATTTGCTCATTTAAGCGAGCATTATAATCAACAGGAGGAATATGATGATGAGCACGCTCCACATGCGCAATTGCATTTCTTGGCAAGCCAGGATATCGCTCAACTGGTAGTGGTTGATATGGGAAGTGTGCGGGGGGTTGCCATGCAAAAGGTCGTAGAACAGGGCCTGCTTGTGGCTCATTAGCTGGCACAAAATTTGGCTGTGGTACAGCAGGCGGAGGTCTGTCTTGATTAACCTGGGCAGCCCGACGGCGATTGCGTCTGGTGGGAGACGTCATTTGAAGTCTGTTAATTCTATCTTGTTCACGTTGCGATTGGCGGTCACGTTCTGGTGTGATCTGTGGTTGTTGTCTAAATGTGCAGACATCAGCATCATGCACCTTGCACATAGCAATTTTATAGTCAACAACTCACGGAATAGGAAAATTTTGATCCATCTTTGTTATATTATAATATCCAAACTGTTGTTTAGCAAGTGTGAAATTTGCCTGAGCTCATTGATAAGTCACTTTTATCATTGTTGATAAGAAATGACACCCACCAAAAGTGTGTCACACTTTATTACACTTGGCTGCAGGGAAAGGCAATTTAACTCGAGAATTTTATTCAAAAGCAGCAGCCAAGTTGTGTAATTTGTGTAATGATTTGTGTAACCAAATTGTGTAATCAAATTTCTATTATTGCTTTTGTTATTCTCGATGCCTTTCCCATATAGTAGGAAAAGTCTGTTGTTTGTCCGTTGCATTCCCGCGGCGCAGTAGGCGTGAGGAATACTGTCCACTATATCACGTTTGGCAGTATTTTCGGACTTAGTAGAAATTTCACTCAAATTGTTTATTCACACTTTTTATTTACTTAGTCTTAGTCTTAGCGAGCGCACAATCCTTTTCACACATTCACGCACGCGAGCTGCCAAATCGAGGTTAAGCGAGCTAAGCGCAAACCACATGGCCTTTAGCGAAATAGGCGAAAGCCACGCGAGCGCCCGAGCGTTTCCGAAACCGTCGTACTTTACTTCTTAGATTATCACAGCTGCTAAATATATTCGGCAAGGTACGTGTTTACCACACTTACTAATTAGGGTAGCCAGTGCTCTCTACAGCACCATTCCCGCCATTCCCACCATTCCGGCAGTTTCCGTTCCAGGTCCGTTTCCCAATGAGGGTTCTGTTTGGGCAAGGGGCGCTCCCACACCCCTTGCTCCTCACCTTTACGCTGCTGCCCACACTGGCCAGGACAGCACCTGCACATCATGTCCTGTGACACAGGCTCAGAGGCCTCTCGGTTCTATGCATTTCCTGTCATTCCAGCAGCTTCCATCTTAGGCCGACCAGGACAGCATCAACACACAACATCTCATGGTGCAGTCCTTCTCAGGCTCAGAGGCCTCTGTTTACAGACTATCAAGAAGCATTTTCCTCACCATTACCACCCTCTATGCTTGCAACATTTACAGTGCCAATGTGGATACCACAACCTGCCCTATTATTGTGCTCCCATCAAGCATTCTCCTCCCCATTACCACCCTCTACATCTGCAATGTTTACAGTGCTGATGTGGATACCGCAACCTGCCCTACTATCGTCCTCCCATCAAGCATTCTCCTCCCCATTACCACCCTCCACGTTTGCAATGTTTACAGTGTTGACGTGGATACTGCCACCTGCCCTACTATCGCGCTTGGCAAAAGTCATTTATCCTCATTGGCGTGATCACCACTGAATTATACCTATTTTGAATGTGAGTGCATAATTCAAGTGAAGTCGTTCAAACTGCTTATCAGTTTAATAGGTCGGACGTGCTCAATGAGTCTTACATTTACTTCTGATGCCCCTTGCTTGATGATAGACTATGGAATGAATTTTGAAGTGCTCCTGCACGACTCCCTCAGCCTCATGAACTTGATTGTAGTTATGCAAATATAACCTGTATATGTTAATATGATAAAGTGTGAGACAAAACATTGAACTTGAACAAGAGTTGTGCGTGATACGCAGTAGGAAAATCTAAGGTGCAGGACCGAACATCCTATCTAAGGTTGCTAACATAGCATCAGAGTCAAACTGAGGGAAAGTCGATACATCAGAGTCTCTAGGGATATAAAAGTTGAAATCTGATGCATCTGGAGCATTGGAAGGGAGAGGGACATTAGAACCTGGCAACTGCAAACTAGTAGAGGTATTAGCCAGATCAAAAGTAGAGGGTTGATTAGCAGCATGAGCAGCTGCTGGTGTGGAAAATCGACGGACAGGCTCATCAACAGGCTCATCTCGTTCTTCATCCCCATGCTCATCCTCTTCATCAGTGCAATCATTGTCCTCGGCGGTCTCAGAACTCTCATACTTTTTGCAGCGATTTGGGTTCATGGCAGCTGGGAGCCCTTTGCGCTTCTTTCCTTTGTCAGAATGAGTTCACCGACGGTGATCAATGATCTTGCCTCTGTCAATCTGCCCCTGGCATTTTGAATAAAGCTCCTCGAACTCCTCATCAGCCAGTACCTTCCATTTGATTTGTTTTGACTCCCACTTTGAGTAAAGCATCTCGAGGTCGGGACGTGCACTCGAGGCTTGACTAAGGTTAGTGAATGTAATGTTGTCCGGCCAGCTCTCAATGGCGACTTGATAGTGCTGAACAACATTACGAAAATAATGTGTCCACTGCATCCTGGCATCAGGATCACCAGTGATGAGTTCTATCAATGCATATGAGTCAAATACCTTGCAGAAGACTAGAAAAACCTGATGTAGTTTGATGTTGATGATATCATGAATTTTTGAGTGAATTTCGGAGACTTGTTATTTGTGATTTGTAGCAGTGCCTAAATGTAATGAGTCAGTAGGCAAAAAATAATAATGAACATTCAAACCTTTCATCCCTTGCACTGCAAAACCTTCCATCTTGCTGACTAGATCTTGATTGTCGATCCCCATGACAGAACTCATGAAGTGTTGGACACCTTTGGTGGCAAAGGCGACACCTCGCAGAAGGAGATCTGTAGAGCCACGTGTTGTATACAGAATGGTCTCTGCACCTGTGCAACAGTTGAGGCTGTTGAGCTAGCAGTAGTATGGACTAGGTATCAGTAAGCTTGAAAGTCAAATGAATGAAGGACGCACCTCATTTTTGACAGCTTTGAGAGTTTGAGTAATGTCATTTATCTTGAACTTTTCTGAGACATGGAGGCCAGTAACCTTTGTCATTTTCCAATCAGCATACTCTGCAAGTATATTGTCTTACTCATCCTTCGAAAGTCGAAGGTATTCATCCCGATGTTCATGGACGAGTAATTCAAGTGCCCCTCGGCCCTGATTACCTGTCAAAAAATGTGTTAGTAAGTGTGTGTAATGAGTCAAACAAGCTTACGGTTCTTGGTCTCTTGGTTTTTCTTCCAGCAGAACGCATTCCATGCATTCAGCTTGGAATGCCTTGAGCAAAGCAAACCATGACCAATATACAAGTTGTTACGACGTAAGTCGTGTGCGGACTGGGATGATCTAACAGCGACGATCACGACAGTGATGCCTCGTGCTGAGAGTCCGAAGGTTGGCTCCTACAGATAAGTAAGAGTTGCGTATGCTCGTGGAGGCGAGCAATGATAGCAGTTACAGGCAGAAGGGGCTTCAAGTCCTTCTGAAGGTACGGATCTGATGTCAAGCAGGTAGCTTTAGCAAGACAAAGGTTTCGAGGTAAAACCCAGTAGGATTAAAGTAAGGAACATCTACTTTAATCGTCGACCTTATATAAGGCTACTCTGTCGTATCTAAGCTCAGCTTGAAGCTGGGTTCTAATCTGCTTATCTATCGAGTCAGAGATACCATGCATGAGGCAGGCTTCTATCTTGATAACATAAATAGGTCTTCTAGACCTATGTCGTCATGTGTTCGTCATCGCGGTCCAGACCGCTTATCTAAGCCGGCATCTTCCGGACTTCTCTTCCATTCGTCATTTATCATCAAGGCCTAAAGGCCCGGTTATCGTGTCGTTGCCGTGCGAGGTGGTGGAGGGCTGGTCGAGTAGCTGGGGGCTCACGTAGTGACTGTAACATTACCCCATTACTACGCACAAAGTCACCGACTTTGATTTCTAAACATCTTCTTCCATCGTAGCAGTAGGTAGTGCGGGAATTGCTGGCGTGGAGACGGAAGGTACTGAGGGAGTTTCGGGGGCAGGGGAAAGTTCGGTGGGATGCCGAAGTTCTAGATTCGCGAGTGCCTTGTGGTTATGCTCCCAATCTAAGAGAGCTTCAAAAAACTTCTCTTCATCACTAAACTCTTGGAGCACAATGCGTCCTTCGAGTCGTGGGCAGTGGACGGACAGATGGTCAGGTCCTAGTTCATCGCAGATGCAACAAACATAATCTGGACATTTTCTGAACTGATGTCCATATCCTCCGCAGCGCTTGCAGAGCGTGGTGCGGGTTCGATCTATGGTAGCCGCCTTTCTTCTCAGCGGGCGTACCGGGCGGGGTTCTTCTATAAGTGGCTTCACTTCAACTTTCTTTATCGCTAGGTTGGTGATATCGGAGAAGTCGAGAGGGAGTAAGTGAAGTGTGAAGTTTCTGATCCGCCGTTGCAGATGAAGTATAGCAAGTTTCCGAGTTGCTTCATCAAGGTCAACACGATTGGCTACATCTTCTAGCAGCTTCGTGGTTCGTATAATGCAGACGGTGAGGGATGTACACGCTGCAGTTCTGGCGTCTTGTTCACCAAGGATTTCGTCGATCGCTTGGGAGTACACGGGGGTCAGGATAGCAGCTTCATTGAACGCGCTGTTTTCCATCATTCTGAGGACTGATCTGTAGTCTGAGTCCTTCAGTGCTATTTTGATAGAGTCGTTGTCGATGGAGTTTGTCATGATGATGATGGAGGTTTGTTGGGAGAGATGTTCAGGGATCGAGAGGGTTTATAACCTTCTTCCAGATCAATCCGAGCTCCGATTCAATCTAAACTTATCTTTATCGTTATCTCTTATCGTTTTATCTAGCCATGAGGCTAACTCGTGTTCGAGATTCTTCTTCGCTATCAGAGGGAAAGTGCCGTGATAGGTACTATCATCCTTTATCTTTGTTTTGAAAGATCAGGTCGTCATCAGAGGGTGGTCGTCATTGCCATGATGGGTTCTAGAGGGTTCCATGGGCTTGCAGGAGTTTCCGTGGAGTTCGTCTCGTGATAGTTTAGCCTCATTCCAGAGGTCTAATCTTCTTATCTTCCGTAGAGATCTATTTCTAGATTCTTTATTAGATGTCGAAGGTGGGGATCCGAGCGTGGGTGCCAAGGCTTTGTAGGAGTTTCTTGGGGTCGTCCAGCGGGGAGATCGTCTTCTATTACCCTTTGTTTATATCTGGTCTTTACTCAGGTGGTCGAAGTGCAGTGATGTGAGGGGTCCCGAAGCTTGCAGGAGTTTTCCGGGGTTCGTCCTTTCATCGTCTAGTTTCAAGTCATTTCGGACAATCGTAGTTTAGAGTCTTTCCGGACTAATCTAGTTTTAGGTCGTTCTGGACCATATCTAGTGGAAGTTGGTCGAGTTCGGGATTGGTGATCAGTGTTCGGGGTGGAGTAGGCGTGGAAAAATAAGTAAAATGGAGGATTTCACCCCCTTACTAAGCCATTAGTCACCGACTAATCATATTCAATCAGAAGTCTAGGCCAGGGGACGGGCCATCGTCTTCGAAGTCGTTTCCTTCTGAATCTACCATTCGCAGATCATGCGAAGAGGGTGCGTCATCATCTTCATCCTCGTCATCCTCGGAGTTGTCCATGTCGATAAATCGGACAAAACTGGGCCCGGTATCTAGTGCTTCCTTTTTTATTTCATTTTGACGATATGCTTCGTGGATCGAAGCGATTCGTTCAATGAAAATATCCTGGGCTTCTTGTAACACAGGAGGGAGTTCGGAATTAGAAGACAGCGTCATTGCTTCTTCGGAATTATGCGCGGGTGTCATGGAGAGGTTGAGGGAATTCGGTGGTTCATCGGCGGTTAAATACGCCGGTTCGGGGTCTTCTTCCATTGTGGACTCAGGGCTTTCATAGAGTCTGAGTTTCTTGGCAGTGGGGGGTTCTTCGATTCGGACTGCTTGTCCTTTTCCGAGAACGGATATCGGTTCTCCAGAAAATTCGAATCTCTGAGTTTTCTCTGGTTCAGGGGCCAGTCTGGGCGCCTTGGATACAGGCGGTTCTTCGTTCATTATTGCACGTCCCTTCCCAAGGACTTGTGCAGGCTCTGCCGAGAATTCATATCGGGCAGGTGCGGGATCTTCTTCAATCTCCATCGGCTGAACAGCCGGTACAATCTTCTTCGTTCGTGGCGGTTCAGGATAAATGTGGTCAGATATCAGCGCCGGTCTGGAAGTCTTTTTCTGAGTTGTCTCCGGGTCAGTGGCCGGTCTCTGCTGTTCATATCTTTTCACTACAAGGTCGATTCTAGGCAGCGAGTCTTTCTTCGTCACAGTTTTCGCGGGCTGTGGTGCGGTCTCTGAAGGTTCAACGGGGGTTCTGTTCTGCGGTTTTTCGTGGACCGGTGCGTTCTGTGTCGTTCGGGCTGATGGTACAGAGCCCGAGGAGAAGGTGCGGGGAGTAGTCGGGGATACCGATCGTTTTCTCTTCAATGCTACCTTCTTATCTTCTTTCAGGAAGAGGGGCGTCTTGCTGTTCTTCTTCCGATCAGAATCTATTTCTTTCTGCTTTTTTCGGGAATCTGCGGTACTCTTGAGGGTTACCGTGCCGGTTTTCCAATTGATCAAGGGGTTCTGGCTGGTAAGCCAAGGTCGTCCAAGCAGGAACTTGTCTTTCGGACCAAGTTCGGCTAGGTAAAACCGTTCGGAGATTACCCGTTCATCAATCTGGAAAGTAAGGTTGCAAAACCTTTCTATTGGCTTCTTTCCGAAGCAGGATCCGTCAGCGTTCGAGAGTGTCAGGGGGTTCTCTAGCTGGTGCGTCAAGATGTGGTGCTGCGTGATCATGTTCTGGTTGATGAAGGACTGACACGCCCCAGAATCTACGATCATCGATGTCGCGATGGGGTTACTTCTTGTTCTGGAAATCAGGGTGGCGTTCACCCGCAGATCATTCTTAGCCCCGGCCACCTTGATAGTACGCAGGCGGGGTTCTTCTTCGATCATCTTTCTCCGTGAGGTTCGGGTCCCTTGAGGACAGCTCGCGGCTTTGTGTCCGATGACGTGGCACACAAAACATTTCTTCTCTCGCAGACAGAGGCGAGTCTCCTTCCCGTTGAGGTGCATAGCGGTGAAGGTGTTTCTGGTAGTTGCCATATTGGAGATGGTTTCTACGATCTTCGTGGTATCCTTTTCCTGGAGCTTTCCACAGTGACGGCGGTTCTTATATTCTTGCGACTGGTCAGGCCGGTACAATCAGGGTTCTAGATCAGGGATATGAAAATCCTTTCGGGAACTAGGTTCAGGGTTCTACAAGTGTCGGTGACGTTGACAGCAAGTGCGATTAGTTATCTCGTAGCCTATGATGGAGGCGTACGATGAGGGGACTTTAATCCTTTGTTACGACATAAGTCGTGTGCGGACTGGGATGATCTAACAGCGACGATCACGACAGTGATGCCTCATGCTGAGAGTCCGAAGGTTGGCTCCTACAGATAAGTAAGAGTTGCGTATGCTCGTGGAGGCGAGCAATGATAGCAGTTACAGGCAGAAGGGGCTTCAAGTCCTTCTGAAGGTACGGATCTGATGTCAAGCAGGTAGCTTTAGCAAGACAAAGGTTTCGAGGTAAAACCCAGTAGGATTAAAGTAAGGAACATCTACTTTAATCGTCGACCTTATATAAGGCTACTCTGTCGTATCTAAGCTCAGCTTGAAGCTGGGTTCTAATCTGCTTATCTATCGAGTCAGAGATACCATGCATGAGGCAGGCTTCTATCTTGATAACATAAATAGGTCTTCTAGACCTATGTCGTCATGTGTTCGTCATCGCGGTCCAGACCGCTTATCTAAGCCGGCATCTTCCGGACTTCTCTTCCATTCGTCATTTATCATCAAGGCCTAAAGGCCCGGTTATCGTGTCGTTGCCGTGCGAGGTGGCGGAGGGCTGGTTGAGTAGCTGGGGGCTCATGTAGTGACTGTAACACAAGTCATTTTGCACGTAGCATACACTTTTGTGGTGAGACACAGCAATGGTCTTTGTGGCCTCATCAAGCTGGTTCCAGGCGTCATTGAAGGCGTCTCTGAATTGACGAGACTTCTCCTGTCGGCTGTGTATGAGTGCAGCTCGCGCTTCTTTGCTTAAAACAACCTTGGGACAAGTACAAGGTGGCAGTTGAATGCGCTGACCTGCAGAGACGCTCTTGACGACATGAAACGACTGAGAGACCATTGTTTGCTGCAATGGTGTAAGCACTAGTTTGCATCCAAGCTAAGATATTTAACACACCATGAATAAATAAATAAATTTCAAGGCTGTGGATGGCAGGTTCAGGGTAGATGGACACACATATTCAGACTGACATAAACGGATTCTAAGATCTACAAGAACACTAATCCAAAGAAGTAAAGCGCACATACAAAGACTAGAATTCCAAGGACCTTGAGAATGAGTGTCAGTACTGAATATGATAGATCATACTAACACCAAAAGAGTTAGCATAGATTGAACAGTTTGAAATAGTATAAAAAAACACCAACCTTGACAACCTCAGGTTGAACTTGAAGGTCAGCGAGCAGAGCCTTCGACAGGATAGCAGCCTGTTTGTAAGTAAGGTTCCACTTTGGCGACCTAAACACTACCTCCCATCGGCTACTGCAGGTAGTTCCAATTAAGGTTCACAATCTAAGCAAAATTTCATCTCCCAAACCGAGCCGATCAAGTGCCACATCAGTATTTACTCCAATGCTAATGAGTGCAGGGCCAAACCTTGGCTCATTGTGGCTAAGTTCCTGACCTGACAAAAGCGGGCCTGCATTGTTATCTCCAGGGACAAATACATCTGCGAGTCAATGTTGACAAATCCGCTGGGAATGTGCTGTTGGTTTTTTCGCAGTGCTGATAGCCAATTCCACTCCCTGACGAATGGCTGCAGACAGGATGTTGGTTGGAGTCTTTTGACTGAGCTTGAACTTCGAAGTCATTGGAAAAAGCTTGCGGTGATTGCGCAGAGCACTGAATATGGGCTCCAGCAGCATCCATGGGTGCAGGAAGGTATTGTGGACCATGAGTATTGATATGTGCAGCAGGAACTTCAGAATTATGTTAGCAGTGAGATTAGTATACAAAAATCAATTGACTTACAGCGCTTAGGTGGTTTGATGCCTTCGACAGCACAACACTTGGAAAAGTGTTGAAGATGAGGTAGCACAAATTCTGCAGCAAAAGCCTGTACTAAGGTAGTAACATCTCCACTGATGCACTGTGGTGTTTCTTGAAGTTCATGGGGTGTGATGTAGAGGTCAAGAGCAAGTTCCTCAGGCAAGGCTGTTGAAGACACTTCAGAGCCTGGGCATTGAATGAGGAGAGAGATTCCACCATCAATATGGTCTTGCATGGTTACCTGAATAATTTATGAAATTTTAGAAAGAATGTATGAAAGTCTAAACTTACTGCATCAAAAATATCCTGGAGTGCAGCCTCAACTAGTTCGACATGAGTGAGAGTCCTCTCTTTACCATATGTAAGTCTGATTGAATGCAGCATATGCCGGGTGAAGACCACCAGGTTTCCTAGCGTGATAATGAGCACCATAAATGTGCATGTCATGCCTAAACAATGCCCTTCCAGCCGCTTGACATTCATTGTTGCTGAAGCCTTGTGCAAATGGTGATGCATGGAGAGCAGCTAGACTAGACATTGTGAAATGATCAGATCCTGGTACTAGTGTGAGCGTCTCCATTGGCGATAATTTCTGTGCGTATGGCTGTGGTTTTGCCTTGGGGGGAGTAACAACCATGATGTTGAAAACAGACTGCTGTATTTTGAATGTAAAAGTCAAAGGCACTAGCAAAGGCTATTTAATAACACATAATAGGAGTGTTCATCCTATCATCAGAAAGGTTTTGGTGAACATTGATGTATTAACAGCGGTCATGTAAGCAAGCCTGGTGCCTCAATTACTAGACATATTAACACTCATGTAAGTATCAGGTCCAAGTGGAGTAGCTTTCAGACCATTACTCTCGCTATTCTCAAGTTCAAGCATGGTAACTTTCAGACCACCGCTCTTGCTGTTCTAAAGCTGATTCTATGTAAGTAAGCCCACCTCTCACTATTCTAAAGTTCAAGCAGGGTAGCTTTCAGACCGCCGCTCTTGCTGTTCTAAAGCTAATTCTATGTAAGTAAGCCCACCTCTCGCTATTCTAAAGTTCAAGCAGGATAGCTTTCAGACCGCCACTCTCGCTGTTCTGAAGCATGATTATTATTATCAGAAGTGTCATTAAATACATAGCAGAGTGCTGTAGATCACGAGATAAATGTTAATCGTTAATGGATTGTAGATAGTCAGCCATGTCCTGCGTCAATGAATAATTCTCTTCAGCATCTAGGTCCATATCAGAAGCAATGATATCATGCACATCATCAATGATGTCTCATTGCACTGCAATATAATTAGTTTCAAAACATCAATAACGAACACTTGCACAAAACGTACCAGGACAGGTAGGATGGGCTAAATCTGCATTATCATTGCTAGACAATGTGAACTGATTAAGGTGGACACCAACACCTCTCGTTCCTGAAAATCCAGGAATGTGATCTAGGCAAAAAGAATGAATAGCATTGATGGCCATACATGAACGCCACTGGTGTCGAAGCTCATTCCCCAACTGTGGGTTTGAAACATGAAGATCCTGTATGACAGTAGAGGTATGGAGTTCTTCATCATGAATTGCTGTATGCAGACAGTGAACTTCAATGTTGAGCTGAGTAATTTCTTCGCAAGCTTGACAAAGCTTGAAATATTTGGTGGTTGCCTCTTGATGAGCAGGCATTGCCCAGTCACTATTTTGAATATCAGTATGAGAATGGCGCAGCAGATCGAATTTGCCAAGGAAACTGTAGTCAGCGACGTCTTTCCGAGATACCTTCTGTCATGGTGGATTTAAAGTGACAGCTTGGACATTGTAGCAGTTAATGGCATTCCGAATAGCTTCTGATCACCATTGTAGCACTTTGCCAAGTTGTTGATGTAGTTTATACCCTAAAAAATGTTAGCTCACTGAATGTGTGATTTGCAATAAACAAACACCTGTGCCAGACAATGACAACTTCGAAAGTTCAAATAACCTCATAACAACCAGACACTCCAGGTCATCTAGCGCACTGCGATACTTGCTGAGATACTTCCTCCTTAAAATGGTTATACTCCTGGCCACCAATCTCCTATCGTGCATCAACAGCCAAGAGAGCTTCTACATGCGCAACCAATGCCTCGGCATGCTGTAATTTAGCATATGAAGAGTCGACCTGAATATGAGCTTGCGAAAGTACGTTGTTTATCTGCTCCAGGTTACTGGCTGCAATTGCAGTGAGGGAACTATTAGCAGCTTCACATGCTAAGTCCCAATCAGCCCCCTAATAAATTAGTGTCAGGGCCACATATCAACAAAATAGTTATCATTACCTCCATTCAGCAAGTTCATCAAGCACCTCAACATACCGAACAGAGAGGCGATCTTTTTCAGGGGGCTGCTTCAAACTATCAAGATAACCATGTTCTTCCTTGAGGAAGCGAGGAAAGTTGGCATCAGTAAGACCAAGCTCAGATTGAATGATGGCTAGTTCAGCTGTGAGCACACTGATCTGTTTGGTGGCTTCTTGGTAATGATTTGATAAAAAATTGGCTGACGAAATATCAGTTTCATAATTGAATATTAGGTCCTTAAAGAAATTATGCACAAAGCACAGCATACGTGTCAGCGTCCCAAAAAGCAAAGTGTTCTTCAATAGTTTGGTGCTGGTGGAACGGGCTCGCATGTCTAGTGCTACGAGCGAGCTCATTTGAGGCAGAAAATATGTACTCACACCCTTCGCCCTCACTGTGTCCAGTGCCCAAGATATACATTGGATGCCAGACCAACTGGCATTTGCGGTTGTGTGCATGGCTGTGAAATGCGCCAACCATCATCCAAAAATTCAAGTCTAATGCTCGTGGTGTGACACTCGGACCCGCACCGGGCAGGAAACAGGGTATTTTCATACATGTGTCAAGGAGTATAGGACACTATCAGTATCATTGTCCATCTTTGTGTTGCAAGTAACCTTTGTCCTAAACTGAACTCGCTTTCCCACGCTTTGCGCATCCGCTTATCCGCACTTTCCTGTGCATCAGCCGCATCGGACGTGCATTCCTGCACTTCAGATACCTCAGAAACACATTAGGAAGGTTCCTCATCCATCCATAGTCTGTCCAAATCCCATTGGTATGTGAATTTCCTTACCTTGAGGCTTGTAAAATGTGTTGCAGCCTTATTACATGTTCTTACATATTTCCTATATTTCCTATCCCTTCCTACTCCGAGTGGGATTTTAGACACTATAAGTTACCTATACTTTGGACTACTTTATGACACTTCTCTCGGACTGTACATTTCCCTCGTACTGTATACCTCACCCTATAGGTTTACCTTCGAAGTAGTCCCTAGCAGTGCGCGCTTTTTAGCCCCTATTAGGTCCCTTATACCTCTCTATACCTAGGATCCCTTACCTCACAATATACCTTTGCCCTCACTCTCTAAACCTCATTCCTTGACTTCCCTATACCTTGTCCGCTCTTTCCGCACTTTCTGCACCTTCAGCCGCACGTTCCTGCACCTCGGATAACCTCGGATACACTCCTATACCTCGCGCATACCTTGTCCGCTATTTTCCCATGCTTAGCACGCTCTCAGGTTCACACATATCCATCATCTCTCTAGTAGCAAATCCCTTTAGGGTCGAACGTGTCTGTATAGACATAGCAGCTAGACATTAGCTAGACCCAACTTTGTCCTTGCCACTCAGCAGGACTGTTGTCACCACAGCGGGCCTAAGGAGCTATTTGTTAAGGTCTTGGAGAACGTGCAGCCGATGTCATAAGCGCAAGCTCCATTCTTCCCATAAACCGTAAGAAGCTTATCAATGAGCATGAGGGGATATTTAGCTCTATCAAATCAAGTCAGTGCCAAATTAACTGACAGCAAGAGTGAATTACAGTTCTCTGCTTTGGATCATGTTGCAGGCCAGGTGTATGAAACGATGACAGCAGGCAGCAATAAAAATGCCTGATTCATGGAAGACTGAGAACATCTTCTTGCGTGTTTCGGGTCCAGCATTTCGCCAGCAACTAACACAAGTGAGTGAGCCTGGGTTAGTCTTGATGGGTTCATCTCCCCAATCATCTAGACTTGAGTCCTGTACGACATCATCAGGCAGTGATAACATCAGAAGAAAAGACTTAACTTCACCCTTGAATTGGTCTACAGCCATGGGTCCAATCCAGTAGTTGGAACGTGCCTTGCGAGAATCTATGTGTGCAGTTGTACCATATATAGCGGAATCCCAGTGTTTCAAGCTATTGTTGCCATCTATTGAGACAAGCCAGTCAAACTCAAGTGTGAGCTCATCCTGGAGCTTATAGAAACATGCCAGACAGGAATTGAGTAAACACCAGTTAGGCGTGTTGTGATTCAGGGCTGCCTGGAGACGCTTATTGAAAGAATGAATGATTTCGAGGTATATGTCATATGCAGCCAAAAATTAAATGCCCATTGTAAGATGGTTCACCAGATGAGCCATGCACTTACATCATGGAGAAAACACAGAGCTTTGCATTGAGCTTGGATGCTGAAACAAGGACATGTTCAATGAATTTGACAGTAGGCAGCAAGAGTGCGTAAGGATATTGCAACCGTGGGATACATTGGTGCACACCCAATGTAGCCATGGTAAATCAGGGTCTCGTTAGGGTACTTGTGAGACAACAAAGATTGAGGCAATGAGTGGCTTCGGTCTGAAGATAAATTAGCATTAATAGCAGGGTGAAGTTCATCATACATACAAAAAAGATCTACAAGTTTGATATTACTTAGCAAAAGGCACTGAGTATCACTTGAAGATGGCACCATGGGTGGTTCATTGAAGGTTGGCATGCCATTCTCAGCAGAGCGAGAGCGATAGTCAAGATAAGCATCCACAAGGTGACCTATTTGAATATCCCAGTGAGCCGTCTGATTTTCTGTATGGTCATGGCATGTGCGGGGATCTGTATAGTGACTATTATGTGGGGTGAGACTAAGCAAGTGCAGATAGGTAAATAAACTCACCAGCCACTGGTCTCAGCAATTTGGCTTGCAAGACCTTCAAAAGCTTCATGTTCTCTGCCTGTATGACTAAACTCCAAGCCTTCCTCTCCAGGGGGTGCCATATATGGGAGTGCCTCAGAATCCATTCCATGGTCTACCATCATGTTCTCCACCATATCATGATCTTCTGTTGACATCTCTAAAAAAAACTGTGAACACCATCTTGAAACTCAGAAGATGGGCACTAACCTTGAATCTCAGTGCAACACATAGCATCTGTATCAGCTACACGCTGAAACTGCTTGCCAGCCATAAGGATGCATGTTTGGCAATGACGGCCTCTGAAATTGTGGGATACAACTGATTTTGAAAGCCCATTGAGCCTGAGAGGGACTCCACCACGAGACATTGTGCATTGATGCTGTCCTGGCCACTGTAGGCGGCACTATGAAGGTAAGGAGCAAGGGGCGTGAGAATGCCCCTTGCTCAAACAGGGCTTATTTGAAAAAGGGCCTAAGACAGAAGCTGCCAGAATGACAGGAAATGCATAGAACTGAGAGGCCTCTGAGCCTGTGTCACAGGACATGGTGTGCAGGCACTGTCCTGGCCAGTGTGGGCGGCAGCGTAAAGGTGAGAAGCAAGGGGCGTGGGAGCGCCCCTTGCCCAAACAGAACCCTCATTGGGACACGGACCTGGAACGGAAACTGCCAGAATGGCGGGAATGGTGGGAATGGTGCTGTAGAGAGCACTGGCTACCCTAATTAGTAAGTGTGGTAAACACATACCTTGCCGAATATATTTAGCAGCTGTGATAATACAGTACTAGAGGTAAAATATGATTTAGGGCAATATTTATTGCTGGTGTTGGGATTTAACTACAGGCGAGCCTAATTATAGTTGGCACGGCACGTGTGTACCAAGCCTAGTAAGGCTTACTAATTGGGATAGCCAGGTGCGCCACACCCGGAAGCTCACGCACTCACGTTTTATGCATATCACTGCTAATTTTGCTTATAGTTTTCTCCGAAAAAAATCAGTGGCAGGCCCTACCCCTTCCTTTTATATGCTGAATAACTTGTGTATGCATTTTAGGAAGAACTTATTTGTTGATCCACCGCAACTAGTGCTGTGGGCAGAACTAGGGTTGTGTGGTAATAGGAGTTACCGACAATCGTGCAGTGTTGTTGTGCATAACTCACCTGTGACATATGCTCTATTGAGATATACAATGATAAATATAAGACATACAACGATAAATACAGCGGACTGTGAAAAATGTATGCGGCATAACAGCAAATCAAACTGTCACCAAAGATCAAACAGATGCTTGGCTTAACTGCACTGGATCCTCGTCTGTGGTACGTGTCTCAGCCGAGGACTTTAAACCCGCAGATGAAGTCTTGTCTCCCTTCAAAAGGTGTTGAAAAACTTTCTCTCTAGTTGCTTACCTTGCTCCCTCCAGACAGATGCCAAACACAATTGGACACAATGGTCAAGTTCCTGCTCATGAGTAGCAGGTATGCACTTGTACTTTACCTGCAACTGATATATCTCGTTCAACAGCTCCTGATGCCTGTCACGAGTTCCAAATACAAACCATTATTCATTCCTAAATTCTAAGTCCTTTAAGCGCTCAGTCACAGCGCCCGTACCTAAGAAAATGTTTACTGTTGAAGAAGTTCCTATTATTGCGTCCATTGTAGAATTATCAGAGTCACGTGACTTACCGGACAATGCCGAAGATATTGACATCATGCCTCACGACACTCTTGGAATGTTCCAGAGTCTTACTGCAACTGCGACACATGTTATGACATCATAGTTATATATAGAATCATACGATACCTTTAATTATTCTGATTGGTTAGTTAGTTCATACTCAGTTTCGATCTCAGTTTCAATATGTGTATATAGGTAGCTCAACGTAGTTAGTAGTTCTTTAGTTCAAACCTCTTGTATCTCCAAGTGAGCAATCCAAGATGTACCTGCTGCCTTATCCTCTTTGTGATTATCTTGTTGTTTGAGTCCTAGTCTCTGCCCTGCGTTAATTTGTTTAAAGGGTTGTGACAATGCCCTCATCAGACCAATCATTGAGTATTTTGTTGCAAAAGGGTACACTAATACTGAGATTGTAACTCGGCTGTGCAAGTACTATGATACTGATATGTATAATGTTTCGTGAGTTGTCCGTCTTCTTCCCAGTTAAAAGCACATTTCAAGTTCACATATCTTCCCTGTTCATAGGATTGACCTCCTGAAAAAACGGTGCTCACAGTGGGGACTGAAATCTGCACGTGGACAAGCCCACACCATCACAAGCATAGGACCAGCAATCAAGCATGTACGAGCATGCTTTCCCAAGCAAGGTTTGCATGATATGAGACTTACTCTCATGCATGAAGAGAATATGATTGTTTCGAGGTGCACTGTCTTTTTTGGTCACATTTCTGTATTGTGATAGAGGCTTTGTACAGAAAGTTAATTCTTCACTACATGAATCTTCATCATCCTCAAGATATTCAAGCTCGCAAGAGTCGGCGCCTGAAAAGAAGTATTTACTGGACAGCGGGTGTCAATGATATCTGGGTATTTGATCAGCATGACAAATGGCAACACTTTCAACTCTATCTTCATGTTGCAATTGAGCCATTTTCAGGACGTGTACTGTGGCTTAAGATTTGGTGGACTAATTGTAACCCCACCTTATTTGTGGGTGGTAAAGAGGAGATCCAATCCTGTCATGTCACTGTGACAATAGGTAATAACACTGGCATGGGGCAATGACTACAACATACTATGTGAGTGAGTTTGAATCCCCGGGCTGGGCCTCGAGCCATGACCTGTACTCTTGTTGGCATGACTCAGGTCATACTTTACAATCTTATTGGGAATGATATCTTTCAAGGTCTGACTCGGTGAATCATCAATCATGGGTGCATAGTGTATACACAGAACAAGTGATTTTGACACCTTGAGGCATACGTGCAGCGCGAAGAATCATGTAAGTCAGGTGAAGCTTGGCGCAGGACTGGCGCCCTACCCTGAGGTCAAGTTGCACTATCACGGTGCATATTTATGGTCATTCTGAAGATCTTGATCTTTGGAAATTGTTCTGTAAGTGTTTCTTTCTAGTTGATGGGTTTCATTGTGCTGATGATGCGATAGTGTTCATTCAGCCGAGAACAATCAGCATCTGCATGGCTGGTGATCATCCCATCATATGCTACAAGAATGCTCCTCATCTACATCTATTTGGAAATATTACAGGCAAGGTCAGGTCTTTATCACGTACAGAACTTATGTACACCATACAGGTTGATCAATGTTCATTTCTAGTTTGAAGCCAATTCAGACAGACAAGCCCTGTGATGTTTCCTAAAACTTTCAGAAATGTCTGTCTAACGCACCTACCTTCCGAGAAACCAGGACACGGAGATCCATGTTCCGTGCTAATTCCATGCATATAAAAAGTTACTCCATGACTTGTCATGAGTCATCTATTCCAATCTCTCCATTACTCGAGTGGCAGGAAACTTTATTTAGTTAATCAACTCGGCAATCGATCACTAGTGACTCGCGTGTCAGTGTCATGAACCATACTGCACCGATGTGAAAGCAGAAACACTACTCACAGCACATATAAGGCAAACTGCCATGTCAATGAGTCATGGTTGAATCCAGGACACAAACCACTATAACTCACGCAATGCTTCCCAGGGCAGGAGCGGCATTCAGATTTGTAGAGGCAAAAGACGGGACAATCTTTGATCTCAGCCTGGATCAGCATGGCAGAGCTTGATGATGCCATCTGAGCTATGACGACAAGGAAAATTGCAAAGGAGAAACACATTGTGAGTGAGGATGTGATATGGCCTGAAGGCTAAATAAATCTTGACGGATTAGTAGCAAGATACCTTGCTTTTATATGTTCATCATGATTATGCCAGATAACTCCATCTTTACCTTCGAGCTGCAATGCCAGCAGATTGAACAAGGTCTGTGTGCAATTTGGTGTGGAACGGTGGAAAATCTTTCGCTGGTGGACCTGGCAGTAGTGCAGCTGTGTAAGCATGGCTTACGCACTAGGGCTCAGGGAATTAGGGATCCCGCTCTGGTTGACCGGCTAATTAGCACGACCCTCTGCGAAGACCTAATTGACCGGTGTAAATGACAGCAAATTCACTCAAATTGACCCATAGCTCTTTGACGCTGATTCACACTAATTTGCAGGTAAATTTGGTCTAATTGACCATAATCTACAACAAAGGCGCCAATCACCATTCCTCCCACTCATTGTCATTAGGGTACTCCACGGGTATGGGTAACCCGCTGACCTGCACCAAACCGGTTCGGTGCATGGACGACCAATACTCTCTCATGAGTCATATACCCTGAAATACCACTATGAAACCCTTTTCCCTTTTATCTGAAGTTGGACTGAGGCTAAGGGAATATTTTTTGCTTTTCTTTTTATTTTTTCAAGTCTATATGCCAGCAGCCTGAATATTTTAGTACATTTAATTCTGCGATGAGTTTTGCTTAGTCAGCCATGGTGATGACCCAGACAAAATCCCACACATGTCAGGTGACTGTGAAAAA
>NW_024539785.1:0-48159 GCF_016647785.1 Suillus fuscotomentosus
ATTCCACCCACTATCTACCTAGCAGAACATAGTAGAAATCTATTTGTTACACCTCACTCTCGCATCTCTTGTCTAGTATCTCATTATCACTTAGCAGCTTATTCTTACTCTCATTTCTGCATACACATGCACACTCTCCCATGCTTCACGCAGCACGCGCGCGCACTCCCACACCTTCGTGCCTTGCGCACACCTGCGCTTTCTCGCACTTCACATTGGCCAACCAGTAGCGCCTTCAGCGCCTACTTCTAGATCCTCGCTGCACTTGCTTCCCCTTTAGGGTTGAACGCACTTGTCATCTCAAGTATAGCAGACTAGGCAACACATGACCTTACAACATTTATAGATACAGTCAGGAGCTTCACTTGTGCCTCGCTGTGTTGTAGTTTCTACAATGCATTTGAAATAGCATCTTGAACATTTATTTCGACCATTTTTTTGTCTTTGTATCTTAGCACCTTAACAAAAATGTGATGATATTCTACACAAGAACATTAAGTCTGTATCAAGCAAAAATATGCTGCTGCCACCAAGCACAGTACCTCATCGCATTCATGATTTTGCACCACCTCCATATTCTGCACCACCTCTCTATTCCGCACACAATCCTGCACATGCTACAAATCCTGTGCCAATGCAAGTTGATGCTAGGCCAGCTCCAAGTCAGCAGCCAGTTGGTGAGTAAACATTGTTTATCTTTATCTGATCATTAGGTTGAGGTATTTGATAATTCAGCTGCTTCCAATATCACCATGTCCATTCCATTAAATTCTGGTATTGTTGGGGGATGTGTCAGCTGAGTTCAAATTTGTCTTCCCTCAACATTTCTTTTATTGATTTTTTCTTGCATGTCTGTGCCAAGATGGACTTAGACCCAGCAGATGCTGAACTGGGGTACAGGTTTCACACCATTCATGCCTGTGATGACCCCCATCAGCTCTCTAATGAGCAGCAGCTTCATGAAGCACTAGAACATGGCAGACAGCTGATCCATCATTTTCATACTCAAGAGACCATTCTTGAATTACACAACCTGGTAAGTAATGACGAAGCTTGTAAGTAACATGCTGCTAATTTCAATCAGAAGAGACCAGTGTGTGTCAAGCTGCATCAGCCAGTCGAGGCCATTGTGAAGACATAGGAAACAGTGATCAGGATTGAACTACTCTCAGCTTTGCAGCTGAGTTCTGTGAGCTCAAGAACAAGCTGGACTGCGTAAAGCACCCTGGCACACACTGCTACATCAACCCTGCCAGTGGTGAACACAAAGCACAAGATATTTATAACCTCATGCTCTGGGCAAAACAAATTGTAAGTAAGGTCAAGCTTGAAACTTCTGTTACTGGCTTATTTTTTCAATACAGTCCTTGGGTGAGGCCACTTATGATAACCCACCCAAGACAGCTGCTTTTGATCATGTCCGAAAACAGTGCTGAGTATCTTCCACAATGGCCTCGCAAGGTTTGCCTGCAATTCATGTCCATCTCCCTCCAACAATGGCTACACAATCACTAGGCAATGTTCATGGTCAACATTGAATCAATACACCAAGGCTCTTCTCAGGCTCTTCTCCAATATTCACTGAAGATGAGGACGAGTTCATCATGTATTTGCCCATTACTGAGGCACTTCAAGACATGGATATTATCATGCCACTTTTGAATATGTCTCAGTATGAGAACATGCTAATTAGCAATGGTGTTGCATATGTAAATGGCATTATTGGCATATCTGACGATGTTTTCATCGACATTATTGGCGTGCCAGTTGGAGTAGTTCACTCTTTTATTGCTGTTGCTTATTGACTTATTTGGTGTGCAAGGAAAGGCAAAGCGAGGGAGCAGAGTGTTGAAATTTGAAGGAGCATCAACAAGTATCAATACCCATGTTTAACACTAGCTGTACAATATATGTCAAGTAACAATTGTTGTAGCTGTATAAAATAATCAAGACAAGTACCTGCTGTGTGCAAACCAACCATGAGCTTTTCAGGTGTGACAGTGTAAAATACAGCATCCCACAACAACTGGTAGGGATCACAAGTCAGCTTGCCCATCATTTCTCCCCTGGCATAGTTATGGTGGTGTCATATCCAAGCCTTTATTGCTGAGAAGGCTTCCTCAATGAGATTGAAGTCGGGTGAATAGGGTGGTAAATACACAATGTACATGCCCCTGGAAGTGTTCAAATTGATGGCTGTTGAAAACTAGAGCAAAAGTCATAGCTTTGTTGAACTATTTCTTTGAAATGCAGTGACTTATGAATGCTTGCATTATCCATCATAATTATGGAGATTTTCTGAGGAAAAGGGTTTATATTATTGAGCAAACCAACTACGAACTCATTGAATGTTGCTAACATATATGAACAATCCAGCACATCAAGGTGCAGGATGCCATCTAATGAGAGAGCAGGTAGGATTGAATACCTGGATCAAACTGCAAATAGACCAACTCCGAGTCACTCACCTTTGCCCACAGATGAAATACAGTCATCCACCAGCCACTGGTATGGTGAATTTGAAAATGTTGTCTTGCCTCACATTCATACCACGAGTATTTAAATTTTTGATGTGTTGTAGAAACAACAATACTGAGAGGAACAAATGATGCTCCTGACTGTATCTAAAAATGTTGTAGGTCGTGTGTTGCCTAGTCTGCTATGCTTGAGATAGCAAGCACGTTCGACCCTTAAGGGGAAGCAAGTGCAGCAAGGATCTAGAGATATGCGCGCAAGGTGCAGGAATGTGTGTGCATGTTAGCGTGAAGCATAGGAAAGCACGCGCGCGTGTGTGGAAACGATAGAGAGACTAAGCTTAAGTGATAATATGATACAAGATAAGAGAAGAGAGGTGCAAAGTGTAGACAAATAGATTTCTACTATGTTCTTCTAGGTAGATAGTGGGTGGAAAGTAAAGTCAAATAAAAGAAAGTAAGGTCAGGTAAGGTAAAAAAAAGGTAGGGAGTAGTATGTACTGCTGGCACTTATATAGCGTGCCTAAGCGCTGTAATGCGGAGCCAAAGTGCTACTGAGTAGGTATGTAGAGATATATATAAGTAAGGGTCCATGATAAAAATAAAGTGGAACAATATACAAATGAGAGAAACAGAAATATATGCACTAGAGAACTTGGAGGACAGTGGATGCATGCATCTGGATGGCTGGCGCTATAGGGCGCTCAAGCGTGGGAAAGCATGCGCGCGCATATACATCGCGAAGCGCGCAAATGGTGCACGCATGGCGTGCATTGCACGGGAAAGCTGCGCCTCATATAGGGATAGCTGCGGGTAGCGCACGGAGTGATGCTACAAGTTCGTGCTATGTACTCCTTGGTGGAAACTGCCATATCATGCCATGAGAGGCATGAGTCTCTACAGCATACATTTACTCTAACATCATGCCTATCAAGTGCAGCAATTTCTAGGCCAATATATCATGTCTTTGTTGAACTATGAGCCAACTTTTGTCACCGGTCATTTTTGGGTCAAAACGGGCAAATGATACAGGTGCGCTATTACCAAATGTAGACTTAAACTTATCCCCATCTTTCTCGCTATCATCACTGCTCTCGTCAATGGCATCTAAGTCAAACTCCTCACCACTCTCCTCATCACCAACAACAACAACCTTTGGCTTTGGCAAGGGCTTTAGCAGTTCTCCAAGCTTTGGTGCAGGTATGGTAAACTTTCTTTTGTTGATTCTTGCTTGTTGCTTTTCTTCCTCCCACACAGCCTTTGCAGCACGAAACTGTTCTCACCTCGCCGCATTCTCAGCTTTCCAATCTGCCTCTTTTGCTTTCCACTCATCCATCATGCCCTTTCCTCGAGTGCGTGCATCTTTTCTTGCAATTTTGTCTGCCTCTTTCTGTTTCTGCCATCTTGTAAACCCAACCACCCTTTCATAGAACTCATCACCTAATAGTAGTCACAGGAGACCATCATTGACAAGTTTCCCAGGTGCGTCAGGGTTTGTGACCTTTTCCTCTCGAAAGGCGAGCTGATAATGAAGCTTGTTACAGTAAGCTTCATTCAAGATGGCCTGTGCCTGCAAGGTGATGACACGATTTCGGTAAAACTTGCAGAGCTCTTCTACCCCTTGAAGTGCTGCAAGAAGGAGTATTTTATTTTTAGTTTTAGGTTCAATTTTTGAAATGTTGGTTGTGGTGCCTGCCATTGACTGAATGTTCCCAACAGCAGCAGATGGCATTTGTACTGAAGATGAGAGTGGCTTGTCGGAGACAAGGTTAGCTATTTGTGTCTGTAATAGCTTTGCAATGAGCTCATTGATACATGTTTGCAGTGATTTATGTGTGTTATTATTGTTGGTAGGTGTCGGTGTGGGAGTTACAGAGGTGGTACTGTTGAATGCTTCTGGTGCTTCTTCAATGGTAATAAGACGGAGATCCTTGTTCAATGAGAGGTCTTGCAAAAGTGTAGCGACTAATTTGATAGGTGTTGGTGGTGTTGTTGGGAGACTACCCTGACACGAAGTCTCTTTACTTGTAGCCAGCATATCCTCTGTAACAACATTGGGATTAAATAGCCATACTCCTGTTTTGCGAAAAGCTGCAAGGATGTTCTCTTGTGTGAGTGCCTTGATATGTGCAGTACCATACACAGCAAGGAAATTCGTCTTGCTGATAGGTTGTCCTGTCTTCTTCTCCCACTCATCATATGCCTCACTCCAGTGCCATTTAAGGACTGAGAAGATGACAACATTGAGGCCCTGGTAGATATGTGTTGTGTGCGATGGATAGCACAGCACAAGAATTTGGTGAGTTCGTGCATACTCCAAAAAGCTGTGAGTATAATGGGAGTTATGTCCATCGACAAGCAGCAACCAATATTCTCCATTTGCTTTCTTCAATGTTTCCTTGTCAAACTGCTCAATCCATGCAACATCGATTTCTCCGTCAGTCCATCCTTTTTTCGAATATCTCAGACTATATTGATTGGTTAGTTTTCCTAGCCACAAAATTAGACATGGCTTATGATGCATTAGCTGGGTTATTCTGCTTCCATTTGATGTGATAGCCACTCCCTTTTAAAATCACAGAAGGTGGAATCGAAGTACCATCTGCACAGATTGTGATGATAATAGTAATATTCTCTCAAGATCCTCCTCGCTGCTGATACTGAGGTCCTTCCCTATGAGCTCCAAGGACATGTTCTCGCTCACCACCAGATGGTTGGCAGCCAGCTTCATCAACTCTGTAAGTATTGTGCTGTTTGATGTTATATTTGGTCAATGTCTCCTGAAGAATAGTCCACCAGGCTTTGTTAGTGGTAGGGTTGACAGCACATCTGCATTTTGACTTGAGTGGACATGCACATGATACTTTGATGTGGTTGGAGTGTTTTTCAATAAAGCGATGCGTCCAGTTAATCCCAACCCCCTTCTCTGGGAAGGATGAACCCAACCGAGCATGTCTCTTGATAGGCTTATTACTGCATGTCTTTACACATAAGGCCATCACTCAGATTATATTGAAGTTATGATTAGGGAAGGTCAGATATGTAATGACATGGTTGAGGTAGTATCTTCCATACTAGTCTAAATGCTCACAATTATTAAGTAGCATATTCCAATTTGTTTTCATCTAGTGCTGAAGATAATTAAGATGCTTGTATATAAGGTGTTTCTGTTACTGCTGCCCTTAGGGTAAATTATTCTCTAACATCCAAAAAGATTCAGAGGAACTTGATGGCCTGAAAAATCTTCATGACTGAGTGATTATTAATACATCTGAGTTATCATAAGCCTAATCACAAACTAAGCTAAAGAAGCTGCTATTTAATTTTTTTTTGATTAATTGAAGTTCTTATATTTCACCTTTTCTTCTGATTTACCTTTTACTTTGGACTTTCAGCTTTCTATAAAGGCAATGTCCAATCCTATATTTTATATTAATTATATATGAGAGATGCTTCTTTACATGTCTATGTCTTCTTTGCTATATAGGTTGGTTTTGCTATATTCCAATGGTTCTTTTATAAAGAATAAAATTACTGAGGACAACTTTTAATTATTTTTTGAAGATTCTAGTGCTAATAATGATAGTAATGATGAGTATAATGATAAAGATCAGAGGACTTAGGATGGATCCAAATATAGGAATAATATAATATAAATCTAACTGCACTAGGCCTCTAGTTAAAGGATATATCATTTTATTCATATCTCTTTCCTTCATCTGTATTTATGAATTTGTATTCTGCTTAAAGTCATTTCATGTATCTGTCCACCCCTTAACCAGTTTATTCTTAGCCTTCAAAAAGTTCCTAGTCTATTTTAGAGGACCTCAATATGGTTTTCATGCTATATAGGTTTTTATATTTAACTCACAATACCCTTATTCCTCTAGATTTTTTGAAGGTTAATAATAAAACACCTAGAACATCATTTATATTCAAATTTTTACCACTTCTTCATCTGTTAAGGCTCTCCAAGTAACATTAGAAAGCAAACACTCCAATAAGATATCAAAAGATGAAATCTGATCTTTGTGATAGACTGTGCTCATCTACAATATTCTTATAAGTTCTTCAGGCAAGACCCTTAAGACCATTCTGTCTCTGAGCTTAAGGATATTTCATCTTATGTAATTAGTGATGTAACAATGCCAAAGGGTTTGTAGGCAAAACCTATTCAAGTAGAGATCTTCTTTTATGAAAAAGCACCAATATTTCAGAAAGTCACTAATAATATGATCAGTAGCCAGTGACATATTTGATAATATGTCTTCTAAATTATGTTTGAATCTTTGATTAAATTTAAATATAGCACTAGCACAGTTTGCATAGAGAGAACTTTTAGTTGAAACCAAGGCCAGCCTAGTAGTATATTCAATATCTGAATGTAGATCTTTATAAGCTATACTAAATCTAGATTTGATCATTATTTATATATGTATATAGTCTGCTTCCTCTCTTTTCATAATTCTTAACATCACTACATTCAGAATATGGCTACTGGAGCTGCACAGTCTGATTATACAATCATTCACTAAGATATATGTAAGGCTATTATATCTATATTGTAAATTAAAGACAAAATTAGAGAAAAGAGATTGCAGCTGACTTATTTCATTGTACCTATAGATGATTTTGGAGTACTCATTAACTATTTGAGTTTAAGGTCTGATCATTGTGTTTCAAATATCTTAGAACTACTCTTTTATAATGTCATTAGCTACATATATTATAATTTGTTATAGTAAGTAAGTATGTTGCTCATATACTATAGTTTCCTATTCAATTGAGGTTTAACTTAGTGTTTTTCTCATGAAGAAAGATTTCCATGTGTATAGCTTTTGTTAATAGACCTTCAGATATTGTTACTCCCAGGAATCAAATCTAAGATGTTCAATGAAATCCTAAACCAACAAGTAGCAAAGCAGGCAATATATGTATTTGCTATTTATTAGGACCTTAAGTTACTTGACATAGTGCAGCTTGTGGACTGAACTAGGCCAATTATGATGCTGAATGGCCACATTCTAATAAGATGAAGTACTAAGAGAAGATAATAAATAACCCTGACTATGATTTAGAAATACAAAATTCTTTAATTATGACATTAAGTCAGATTCCTCTATCATCACTAAGATCCCTAATGTCTCACAATTTCTTTTGGAAGTACTTATTAGTAAGCAAGAAATTTAGTTGATCTAAGATACATACTCACTTAAATGAGTATATATATCGACTTTAAAGAAGTTATACAATTTTTATCTTATTTTGTGGAAACATTTTATATATTGAATGAAAACACTTAGAGTTAGTATCTTATAGTAGCAGATGAGGGAATTCATTGAATGTAATTTCAATCTAGTAATTCTAGCTAACATCTAACAGCTGTCTTTAAAACTAGTCAGATCCTTTAAAGCTCCCACTATTTCAGTCTCTACTGCTTTTATTCCTATTCTGGCAAGTCAGAGCTTATTTGCATCTATGTTTTGGTATACCATTACAGTAGGACACAAAACTGGTGTCTTTAAAGGCTAGTAAGTACCTTACATTTGAACTTCTACAAAAAGTTCAATATCACTTTTAGGCATAATATCCATTTACACATCATCAGTGTTATAGATGCTTGCTTCAAATAACACTCCTCTCATGCTGCCACTAAGGCTGCATATCTTAAGGCTATTGATGATAGTGTAGTTGTGTAGGTACCACCCTAAGATCATGCTATCTCATGCTGTATATATAACATAATGTACTGTTACTTGTATTCATTTTGCTTTTTCTTGAATGTCATTTTGTTGTAGCTCTATGATATCTCTTGTTCTCCAGCTACATTTGTGTGATTTGATTCTCAATATTACATGTCTCTCAATATAAAAAATATCCTAAAGATTAACAAGTAAATTTGTGTCATTTAATTTTCAATATTACAAGTGTTCTGAAGCTGTGCCAGTGCCAGTGTGAAATGTAGTGTTAAACCTAAAGCACTTTGTTGCAAGGTTTGCTCACATGTCTATGTACCACTTTACTACCAGTTGACTGTGTAATTTTTTACATCACTTTATAATTCAATAAGCTGATGTTGTAAGCCCTCACCAGAATGTGAAACTACATGAAAATATTCTAAATGCAACCACTACATCTTCTAAGTGCTCTATGATTCATATTTAATTTGTGATATATTTTTAAGTATGATTATTGCCATCCTCCAAGATATAAAATAGAGTTTATGAAGGAGCTTGTAGAGACACAGGACTTTCTGAAAGAAGCTAATGTGCTGGTGAGTTCCATTGACAATATTGATGATGGTCCTTGCACTGTACAGCTCATAACAGAATGCTCATGTTTACTTTGTCATGCCCATCTCTAGCTAGCATCAGAAGAGCAAATACTTGATCTCATAGATCAAGAACAGAATGTCCTCAATGATGTATTGCTTAATGATAAGTTAATATGGCAGGCAGCTTGATTATGTAGTTACTATGTCACTGCAGCAGTATATATCATTATGTGTTTCTTTTTTTCATCAACACTATGGTCAAAGGCCATTAAGGACAAAAGCTCTAAAGATTAGAGAAACAATTCAATGAGAAAAATGGCACTCAACATGCTACTCAAGACTAGGCTACAAAATGCCAGCATAATATTGACAGCACTCAAGATATTCATGTACACATTTTTGTGGATGTCACTAACATGAATGTAGCACTCAGGCTCATGCCAAGCTCATATCTAGCTAATTTATGATGTACATCAAATGCCTATTGCATACAAATCACTTCCAAATGTTACCCAATACTTATCCACTCAACCTGACACTTTGACTAGTAGACCTGACATTTTGGCCACATTGGCTGATCTAATATCTTGCATGCTTGTCCTTCCTGTGTCCTGTCCTGTCTTGCTAGCCCCACTAGTACCTCATGTTGTTTTATATGTACTTTGGATCTGAAATATTCCATTACTACTTTTGCCTATAAGTTTCCGCATTTCTATGTACTTAAATATATATTGGACTGACTTCCAGTATCATCATCACTCAAGTAGTAGGGAGCCATTTCCTGATGCTTAGGGGTCAAATCTGATATTTTGTAGTTCTTAGTTGACATTGCAAATACTACTACTCTTTCTATCAGAAATACCCATCATCATCATTAATCTGCATACTGCTCACTTTTCTAATGTTCACCATACCTGTTTCTTACAACCCACAACCTGCTAATCTGCTAACCCGAAAAACACCAGATTTGTGATTATACCTTTGGATATTGTTTCCTATGCTTGGATTATTAACTACAAATCATATCACTAACATTAAGACTACTTCCAAACAGCAAACCCCTCAGGTTAAATAGTTTCTATAGCCACTCATATCTGCCTCTGACTGATTTAGGACTCCACTTGCCACTGAATTTCTGTTCAGATACCTTCATATATTGTTCATGCACTCCCAGTCCAATGTCTTGAGTACAAACGCAGTCCATGGGATGTGCTTTGTGACCCATTGTGGGTACAACAATCCAAATGGTGTATACTGAACTATATGTTGGGTCTTGCAGAATATAGCTGCTATTCGATCCTAAAGGGTTTCTGGACTAGGCTCAAGGCTCAGAGAAGAGAAAATATGATAGAAAACTGCTGAGCACTCTGGCTCATACTGAAAACTGGTGAAAGGGTGATTTGATTATGCAAGCTAAGGTGCAAAAATAACTATAGATAAAACAGTCTCTACAAGCCTAGCCAGGAATCATTCCCTACACTGTCCATGGCATTAAATGAATGTGATCAGCCCAAAAAGTTCGTCAGCAGAGGAGATAAAGAGATTGATAGCCTATCATAGGTAATAGGTACATCTAAGCATTACATGAGCCATTCTCTAGCATATATTACTATGCAGGAGGATTCTGAGCAGTATTGCAATCCCACACTTGACTTGCAAGATCTCAAAATATTCAATGTGTTGACCTGAGAACTAAATCTGTAAAATATGTTAGATGATAGAACTTATGGGCAGCAGTGAAAATGTACCTTAATGGCAAGTGTATGCACCACAGCTACAACATCAAGCAAGTCTCCAAGAACATGGTTATTAGAGAGCAATAGGTCAATCTCCCATATTGTGGTTGTGGTCTCAATATTGGTGATATATGTGATAACCGACATAATGTCAGTGATGGCAAGGTTGACCATGTGGGCAAGACAGGGAAGATATTGTTGAGTGGCATTGAAGTTGTATATATGGCGATAGTGAAATAGCATCTCAATAATATCACAAGTGATGTTGTTGTTGCTAGTATTATCAGCAGTAATACAGAAAAGCTATTGCAGAACTCAGCACACAAAAATTGAGATGTGGATGGTAGAGTACATACCTTGCTTAATTGCTCATTGATAATTCCTACACGCTCAAACAATCTGAAAAGATAGTGTGCAAGATTGTGCCCACTGTGCACTCTAAATATACCTCTGAAAGCAATGACCTGTGAAACAAGTGTACATATACCAGAGGCATTAGCCTCAATCCAGTGAGCCATTAAGCCTAAAAATGTGGCCTTTGTCTGATCAACAGACCACAAGTCTGTAGTCATTGAAACAAGGCCAGTTGTTGTAGCCTGTAAACATTTTGTAAGATATTTCAGAGGAATATGGAGCAGTACTAGTACTTACCTGCATTCAGACCTTGAGACCCTTGATGAATTCAATGAATGCATTGTGGATGTAAGCCAACACATCATGAGTTGAAGGTATGTCCGCCAGTATAGCATTTGGCTGCATTACCACCAAACAATTTCTAAATGCGGGTTTGTCTGCTATTATAAGGCTCTGCACAACAACACTGTTTCAGCACTTTCCCAATCTCATGGATTATCAATATCATTACTCACCTGATCGTCACAGACCACAAATTCAGCAACTGTGCGCAGCACATCCTCCCTTGAATCCTCTTTGTTTTGCAACTTCTGGAACATCTGGTTTAGAATTTGTTGGACATCCTTCCCTTGTTTCTTCCTATTCGCTATATCATGCGGTATTGCATGGTGATTTTCCTTCAGGCCCCATTCTTTGCATTTGTTCTTATATACTTCATAATGACTTTGGATGTATTGCTGACACAAAGAATTACTTCTGATATGGAATGCCTTGCTTTTTCCATGCTTTGTGACAAAATCTGCATTATCTCTACAGATGCAATGTAAGTACTCGTCAATATTAGTATTCAATCTGATATACTGACTTGTATATGTTGCACCAGCACCCCTTTGATGTTTCTACATTTCCATTAGTCTGGCAAAACTTCACCGTACAATGATCTGAGAACACAGTAAGTAAATCAGCTGTGCTTTGTTTGTTTGTTTTCAGCACATTAGGTAGGGTAGTGTGGTGCTGTTCCTGCAAGCCATTACTATCCTATTTAGTGATGTTGAGCTGACATTTAACACACAGATGACAATGATACAAGTCACAATTACCTCTTCAATGTCAGCATCCTCAATAAAAAACTCTATTTCTATTTCTTCTTTGTTGGCCTCGCTCTCATAGACAACCTCATCAATAGTGTCTCAATGCACATGCTTAGATTTTGGAGAACCTAGAGGTTTCTTTTTCAAAGTACATTTTGGTTCAGCCTTACTCTCACTGGTTTCTGATTCACTGTTGCTCAATATAGCTTTCTATTTGTAATTCTTCCTTTTTGGTGATACTTGCTTCATCTTTGGAGGCCATGAGTGCTTGGCTTTGGCAGATGCCATTGCAATAACCTTTTCCGTGGGTCATCACATGTGGGTTGACTTCATGGTTAGGTTGAAGAGAAGATTGAGGCAGTGGGGAGATGCAAAGTATTGATTAGTTGGTAGTGTCTTACAGAATCATTCAAATATATCAATGTGTGGAACCCATTCCTCTAGTATGATGAAGTCTAGCCAGTTACAACCAATCTTGGACTGGTTTTTGAAAGACTGGTTGCAGCCTACTGTAGTATGGTCCAGCAACTGAAAGCAGCTAGTTTTTCAGCATTCAGTCCAGTCTTATGGAACTATAGTTAAAATCAGGACCGGTCCAGGTCGGGTTGTGCCAAAAAAACTGGACTGGACTGGACTTTAAAATACTTTGTAAGACTACTTCTCCAGTAGCTCAAGCTGCTGATTGCTGCTGAACACCTGTCTGATCATGGGAGGTCTTCATTGTGTTAGCACCTGAGTAGGCCTTGGAAGATGTTTGATGAGCTCTCTGCAGATACTGATACTGATGCTGGAACTGCTGCTGGTGGTCCAAGTCTTGTGGTATCCAAGTACCTAAGCTATGGAAGTGAGTCTTGAATCTTGCTGTACTTATGATGAAAAAGGCTATACTATAGATTAGACCAGAAACCATGTTGTGCATGAGGATCTGGCCTCTAGACTTGTGCTTGTCTGTCATATGCAGCAGCAGTCATGTGCTGGTGGTCATGAGTGATACTTGTGTATGACATGTTGTACTCTTGTGGAATATGACTTGGAAGATTGTTGTAAGTCCCCTGCTGAGTACCATTAATGTCTTGTAAAACATTATAGATACCATGTGATGAATCAATATTGTATAGTAAGTTCTGTGCCAGATAGCTCATCATTGGTCAGCAGACTACAACAAAGTGTCTATGAAGACATGCAAAACTTGAAACTTGAAACATTGAAGTCCATTAGTGTCTGTCATTAGTCATCCCGGATGCATACTAGGTTCTAACCCTTTCTGGGAACCGAAATTACAATTGCATAATGGTACAAATAAAGAGCTAACAACTCTTGACCATGACAACTTAAGAATTGAGCACACCTTATAATAAGTATAAGAGAAATTACAGAAGTTGTTGATTACAGTGTATTCCTTACATTTACTATTCATGGAGTCATCAATAGGACACAAATGACAATTTTAAAATGGATATGATGTTGCAAAGGACTTACACTACAACTTATATGTCTTACTTTTGCTCTATCTGTGGTTATGTATAGATTTAGAATAGAGTATTAAAGATATTATTTTTGACTACCCATCCTGTAAGTACTTTGTACAATATTTATACTATCAATCGGTTATGTCTATGTGTCCGATCTGAAAACATTTGTTTCGGACTTGTCTTTCCTCCACGCTGCGATTACTATCAACACTGCTCCAGCTATTCCCAGGTAAGTTGGTATTCCCTACATTACTCATTCTTGTATGTATTACTAAGCTTCTGTTCCTGTGCTCATACCTCCACCATATGCTCCTAAGTCCAACACTCCCCCTTGAGCACAGCCTATCCTCATCTTCTCTCTCAGCTCCTTGAACCTTGGTTCTGGCAGCACTTTCATAAAGGCGTCCACAACATTTTCGGCCATTGGACAATATTGGAGTCAAAGAATGTTGTTTTGGATGAGGCCATGGATGAAGTGATAGTGGAGATCTATATGCTTGGTGTATCCATGGAATTTCTTGCTTAATGCCAATGCTATAACTGCTTGAGTGTCACAGTATACCTTCACAGTTGTCTTCATTGGCCCGTACAACTCTTTTGTCAAGGCTTTCACTGCAGGCATTTTCCCATGTTCCTCCACCAAACATTCAAAAAACATTGATTGAGAAGATAGAAATTACCCCTCATTTTTCTTGTCAAAATATTGAAAAAAAGTAATTTATGTTTCAATGATGCTCTGTGTGTGGGCCATGATGCAGAAATTGGTCATGTTCCTTCAAGGATAATGCTGTATTTTCCATCCATTGTCCTTGAAATAATAGCTTAAAATAATGTTAATTTTCTTCTCTGTGTTTTTCAAATATACACAGAACATTTGAAAAACATAGTATATTTGAAGAACATAGATAAGAAAGTTAACATTATTTGAAGCTGTTATTTCAAAGACAATAGATGGAAAATACAATATTATCCTTGAAGGAACATGACCAATTTTTGCATCATGTCCCACACACAGAACATCATTGAAACATGAATTACTTTTTTTAAATGTTTTGACAGGAAAAATGAGGGGAAATTTCTATCTTCTCAATCAATGTTTTTTGAATGTTTGGTGGAGGAACATGGGCAAATGCCTGCAGTGTTTCAGGTAAAGTACTTCCTGTGCTGCTGATGCTAACACTTCATATTTTGCTTCAGCAGTCGATAGTGCAATGATACTCTGCTTCCAAGTGCACCATGCAATTGGATGACATGTTCCAATATCAAATGCCTATGTGGCTGGCTTGCCGCATGTGTTGCTATAGCAATCCAATTGATTGTTGATATGGTATGTGTTGTTCGGATATTTCAGATTTGGTGTCTGGTGAATGATCTGTTGACTCTTTCTTCAGAACTATCCCTATTCCTATGGGTGTCTGTGATATTGTCGCATCCTCAAGACAGAACCTTTCTACTAGTGCATTGATTTCATAGTTCAATTCTTACTGCCATTCTGCAGTGTCTGGGCCACTGAAGGCCTCATCCAGTGCTGGTTTTCGATGCACAGTGTAACACTCGGGCTGGCGCTGGACATGTATTCTGTCAAAATCACATCTTACATTCCTTGACATTCTTCCAATCTTCTGAAAGTTCCATGCACTTGTCCGAGTCATCCAAAGGTCATCTGTCCAATTCTGAGGCTCTTTTAGCTGTTCCGGTTCTCTGTATCATGTCCTGTCCTTGTCTGTTTGACTTCACTGGTGTGTTTTTCACTTAGTTATTCTGTTATTGATTATGTCTAGGGGCACATACATTGAAAACCCTTGCTAATACGTATAAATATGCACCTCATGTGTTATTACCTATATATCTTCATAGCGGCTCACCTTGAGTCTTATTACATTTTGGATGTCTTATCTCGCTACAGTTTTCACCTACGCATATTCCAGACTTTCATGCAGTAGGATATAATTTGGTTCACTAATACTTGCAACTTACTTCACTTTCCTTGCTACAAGTCATAGTTAGTAGAGTCACTTTCGGACCTTAGTATTCCGCACAATCAATCTTTGTTCATTCGGAATGATTGTTTGGCTTAACCGCTGCCATTTTGCTTATCTGATTTCCTTAAGTCTTTTGACGAACTTTGCTAGATAATCTATGCAAGTTCTATACTTCGAAAAATCACTGTATTCTACACCAGAAACCTTGCTGTTTCATCAGAAGCTTTGTGCAACCTCAGACCTTCATTTCTTGATGTCGGACCTTGGCCGGACCCATTGGACAACTTATCAGACACTTCAGACAAGTTATTGGAACTCTGAATGCACTTGAGGTATCCTTTCCTTCTCTTACCTTCAATCTTAACAAGATATCCCTTGCATTTATATCAAGAGATAATCCTACAGGCAGTCTCTTTGGGACAAACATCTTACTTGTACTTTTGAGTCTTAAGGTAACACCTTTTGTATAACCTACCAGGAATCAACTCTTTACAGTGGCTGATGCCAATGGCCTATGAATGCCTGGTATGTCTTCCTTTTCTATTGCTGCATCATCTGTGTCACTCAACACCTCTTCCAGTGTCGGCTCTCAATGCATAGATGTCATCATATGAATGTTAGTTCCGGTTTCACCTGGTGCATGTATTGCTCCTTCGTCTTGGCTGCTCAAGGCCTCATCTAGTGTTGGCTCTTGATATGCAGCTGCTAATGCATTGGGCGTTATTTGGATTGGTAGGGAATGCATGCTCTGGGGAGTTTGTGCGACAGGCTGGACAATATTTGGTGCATTGATTTGTGTTATCTGCCTAGACTCCCTCTCATCCAGTACATTGTCATGAACATTGATGTCTGGCAGGACAAAACTAATGTTTCATTTGACAGAAACTTGTTTTTCTTCCAGTCAATATGCTTGATATCCCCTCCTTTCTTCATCTGTACCAGCAAACAATGCCTCCTCTGCTCATACTTCGAGCTTCCTGTTATCTGGTGAGTGGACATAAGCTTGTCTTCCACATTTGTGAGCTACTGCTGACTTGATTTGATATAGTCTGTTGATCTGCAGAATTTCAGCTATGGTCTTTCGCTCTGGGGCTGGGGACAAGATCTTGCACATCTTGTCCTCAAAATGCACTGCGAATCTTGCCGCTGCAATTCTATTGGCCAATATCAATGTGAAGGCCATCTTTTGAGTGTATAGGGTGTCCTTGAGGGTGACTGTTGTCTTCTTCATCCCAAGGGGTAGGTCTATACTTATATCTCCTCTTCCTATAGCACTGATAATAGAACCATCTGCCATGTGCACTTCTTGTGCTTTGATGGGGGTATAGGTTATAAACTTCGAGTGATCGGGGCAGAAGTGTGATGTCGCACCTGAATCTATGATTGCGCCTCTGTGTTCCATAGGTATGTTCATTTTTTTTGCAATATTTGCAAGATCTAACAAGGCAAAGGCATAGTTATTGTTGCTTTCTGCTGTGTTAGCAGTCTGGTTCGAGTGTCCTCCCTTCCTCTATCCTTGGCACAGTCCCTGTCCTTCCTTCCCTCCTCTGGGTCTCCAGCAATCGGACTTATAATGGCCTTTTCTGTCAGAATTATAATAGGTAATGTCCTTATTCCTGTTCTTCTTTTCATTTGTCTCTGCTGAGAACGCATTATTTCCTCTTTTTCTAGGAGCTTTGGGATGGGCTATCTGTTAGTGCTCATACTCTTTGGTGATGACATTCATCAACTCATATGAGGTAAGTGGCTGTTTCGTGATACACACAGCTGTATTAATTGATGAGATTATTGGTCTGTAGGATTCTGGCAGTGATTCCATGATAATAGCATAGTAGTCTCTTTCATCTATACTTGCTCCCATTCCTGCTAATGATTCTCAGATCCTTAACAGGTCTCCAAAATGTGTCTTCACATCTCCACCTTCTTCACACCTGGTCTCCTGCAGTTTTCATCACAGGTCTATCTGCACCATCTCCGTCTTTTCTTCATGTATGTGGCATACTTCTGCCCATATCTTCAAGGCATCTCCAAGGCTCTGGATATGCAACAATAGTCGGTCTGAGACTGTACTAAATATATGTTGCTTAACAAGCGAGTCCTTCCATTGAAACTCATCGATCTTCTTCTCCTGTTCTTCAATCTCCATCTGGGTAGCTACTGATTTGTTTGGCTTCAGTGCTTGTCCTTGTGAATCGATTTCAAAAGGTACAGGCTCCTTTATCCTACCACCAAGATAGTGCATCAAACCTCATGCTCGTATCACCATTTGGGCCCTTTCCTTATAGGTTATCCAGTTCATTTCATTATTGGTGAGCTGGGGGATGTTATATAGTGATGAAGAGCCAGGGAGCATTCTATCTATGATAGTATCAGGGCTTATAACCTGTGATTATGTATAGATTTAGAATAGAGTATTGAAGATATTATTTTTGACTACCCATCCTGTAAGTACTTTGTACAATATTTATACTATCAATCAGTTATATCCATGTGTCTGATCTGAAAACATTTGTTTCAGATAGTGTTGTTGGCAAAACAGCCAAGTTTTGCCAACTGGTTGTGCCAGACCAGTTGTGCCCAGTGATCAGCAAAACTCATCCAAACAGAGGGTGGCACAACTTGGCAAAACTTCAGATCGCAGAGATATAACTTAGATACGATAACATTTACTTTGAATCTAATAAAACATAAAAACCAACATCCCTAGAGCAAGATGGTGCATAGTGGAGGACACCCCCTTGCACCACTGATCAACAACAATTTTGAGCACCTGGAACAAGTTCCAAACAGCTTGCATTGCTACTACTGGAAATGCAGACACTGTGGAGACACTGACAACTCATCAGGAGCTCAAATCCAGGGTCATGACAACAACCTACCAAACCATCTTATCAAGCACTGTACAAATGCAGTTGCTCTTCTGTGCCAAGCAGCACATCAATTTATTATGGAAAAGACTGGTGCCCCACTGATTCAAATGCTATTCTTACTTCACTGGCTGCTTCTGGAAGTTTGACTATTGCTGCCATTCCCATCAAGAAATGTAAAGCTTCAAACCTAGATGGATATATTGATCGTCCGTTAAGTAAGGAACAAAATAACCTAGCAAATGCAAAGTTGCTTCGGTGTGTCGTGTCATCCCTACTAGCTTTGAGCCTCAAATCTAATTGTTAAATCTTGAAACTAGCTTTTTCATTCACACTGTAGAGACTCATGCCTTTCATGGTATTATGGCACTTTTCACTAGGGAGTTCATTGCACGAACTTGCAGCACCACTCTGTGTGCTGTCTGCAGCTATCCCTATATGAGGTGCAGCTTTCCCGCGCAATGCGCACACACTTCCCACGCTTCACAATGTATATGCGCGCACACTTTCCCGCGCTTGAGCGCCCTATAGCACCAGCCATCTGGAAGCATCCATCCACTGTCCACCAAGCTCTCTAGTGCGTATATTTCTGTTTCCCTTATCTGCATATCATTCCATCTTATTTTTATCATGGACCCTTACTTATATTTATCTTTACATACCTTACTTGGTAGCGCATCGGCTCCGCATGACAACGCTTAGGCAGCACATATAAGTGCCAGCAGTACATACTATGAGGGACTTTTACTTCACTTTTCCACTCACTTACTGGTTACTACCCACTTACTACTTAGCAGAACATAGTAGAAGTCTATTTGTCTACACTTCGCATCTCTCTTCTCTTGTCTTACATCATATCATCACTTAAGCAAACTCACTCTTACTCTTACTCATCTCCACATACACGCACGCACTTTCCTGCACTTCGCGCATTCCCGTGCCTTGCACGCACCTGTGCTTTCTCACGCTTCGCATTGGCCAAACAGTAGCGCCTTCAGCGCATATCACTAGATCCTTGCTGCATTCACTTCCCCTTCAGGGTAGAACGCACTTGTCTTCTCAAGTATAGCAGACCAGGCAACGCGTGACCTTACAACATTTATAGATACAGTCAGGAGCCTTGTTCACACCTTGCAGTGTTGTAGTTTCTACAATGCTAATATCCCCTTCCATATTGGTGATGATGTATTTTTCCATGAGTTCATCAATGTAATACATCCCTCATATCACATACCATCGTGTTATGTGTTATCTCATCACTTGCTTGATAGTGAAGCTTTCCATGTCCAACAAGAGGAGATAAACCAACTTAAGGACCAAAAATGTCTTACCCTTCTCCTGGATGAATGGGAGGATCTACTATGGAGGAGCCTGTATGGCTCACTTGCAGTTGAGGTTAATCACCCTCCTGTAGTTCTCACACTCAAGAATATGACTGGGCAGAGAGGCACTGCCGAAAATCTAGTGGCTGTGTCTCAGAAGGCCATGAATCATATGGAAGTTGAGGATGGGAAAAAATTCATCACTGTGACTACAGATAATCCAACAGTCATACAGTCTTACCGTTGCAAACTCCAGGAGGTATTCCCTTGGATTCTCGTAAGTCAATGTCACTGTGCTAAATTCCTAGTGAATACCAAAATGAACCTCAGCCATTTGCATGCTTCCTGCATAGTTTGAATACATTGATTGGAGATATCATGTCCTTCCCAGAAATAAAGAAGATTGTCACTCAAACCGCTCATGTTGTCACCTTTTTCAATTCATCACACTATTGGGGTGGACAGCTCAACGACAAAGCTAAGAAACACAATATCAATCAGAAAATGAAGCAAAACTGCAAGTCACATTTTTGTGTATTGATTCTCCAATGTTTAAGTGTGCTAGAGTATCAGTAAGTTGCCCTTCATACACACACTAATAACTACAAGCAACTAATATACTCGTATCATAGTTCTCCACTCACTCTTATCTGCATGCATCCTGATGCCAAGAAGAAGACCAATGGCCTAGCTCCTGTCACATCTGATGTTATAAACACAATCTTAAATGATCCCCTCTACTGGAGACTTCTTGAACAGATTGTGACGATGGTCAAGTTTATTGTTGATGCAGTTGACAACCTTGAGTTTCGCCAAGCCTCACTGGCTGACTGCATGCTAGAACTTCTTCACTGCACCAAACAGATGTCCCAGTTGGCTTGCAAACAGGATTATCATGTTGGCTTTTGGCTGCATGCGAGATCTGTCTTCAACCGCTGCTTTCACACCATGAATACAGAAGTTCACTCACTCACTCTATTTCTCCACCCAATGTGTCGGAAACTCGCTGTCACACAGGTAGCCAATGGCAGGTCCCTCACATTCATGGTTAAGACCGATGTAGAGAATCATGCCTCTCATGGTGTGATATGGTAGTTTTCACTAAGAAGTACATAGCACGAACTCATAGCATCACTCTGTGTACTATCCACAGTGATTCCTATATGATGCGCAGCTTTCCCATGCAACGCGCATCATTCCCGCGCTTCGCGATGTATACGCACGCACGCGCGTTCCCGCGCTTGCGCACCCTATAGCGCCAGCCATCCAGATGCATCCATCCACTGTCCACCATGTTCTCTAGTGCGTATATTTCTATTTCTCTCATTGCATATTATTCCATCTTTATTTTTATCATGGACTCTCACATATATATATTTTTACATACCTACTCGGTAGTGCTTCGGCTCCGCATGACTGCGCTTAGGCGCACTATATAAGCGCCAGCAGTACATACTATTACTTTACTGAACTTTCACCTCTCACTTTACCTAGTACTTACTACCTAGAAAGTCGCAATAGAACTCTATTCCTTTACATCTCGCACTCTTCTCTTATATTGCATTATATTATCACTTAAGCTTAGTCTCTCTACCATTTCCGCACGCGCGCGCGCGTTCCCGCGCCTTCGTACCTTGCGCGCACCTGCGCTTTCTCGCGCTTCGCGTTCCCGCACATACCTCTAGATCTTCGCTGCACTTGCTTCCCCTTAAGGGTCGAACGTGCTTGCCACCTCAAGCATAGCAGACTAGGCAACACTCGACCTATGACATTTTTAGATACAGTTAGGAGCATCATTTGTTCCTAGCAGTATTGTTGTTTCTACACCGACTTGGCATTGCAAAACGTTGGAAATGGGACATAATGATGGCTAAAAAACTCTCCAATGATCTGCAGGCCTACAATCAGTCAGTAGCTCTGTTTGCTGGTGGCCAAGCAGATGGCCTTTCTTGGTGGCAAAACCTTCCAATCAACTCCGAGATCCACCCTCTCAAGGCCTTTGCTGTCACAATTCTCTCAATTGTAGGGCATGCAGATGAAGTAGAACGCACATTTTCTGATCTTGGCACAACACAATCTGCACAATGGTGTAATCTTTCAGTTGAAACATTCAAGACCCTTGGAAAAACTTGTGCGAACCTTCGACACCACAGTGCCATAAAAGCCACAGAGGCTGGGAAGTCCACTCGTCATTGACATGCTCACATGCACACTTGTGAAGAGGTTGGCATTGCTGTTGAGACTGCACAGGATCTTGAAGCATCCTTTGCATGGGCACCTCCACTCTTGGCTGAACCTCATGATGCAGATGACCTGCTTTCTGGTCCAGAGAGTATCTCACCTGACAACATTGCTGCTGAATTTGCAGCTCTCAAAGAATTGAAGCGGACAGAAGAAGTTCATGACATTGACAAAGTTGAAGTGCTGGAGGGTAATGTTTTTGATTTTGATGAGTTAGATCGTGTCAAGCAAGGGATAATACCACAGGCTATTCTGGATGAGGTTGAGGTGGTCAATTACGATGGTGAGGATGATGGATGGGACAAGGCAACTTTAATGTCTTCATTAGGAATGTTGTTCACATAGCTCAAAGTTTTGCCAGTACTGCCGGTTGCAACCGGCAAAACTGACCTCAAGTAGTTTTGCCCCCCACACTAGTTTCGGACTTGTCTTTCCTCCGTGCTGCTATTACTAATCGACACCACTCCGGCTATTCCCGGGTAAGTTGGTGTTCCCTACATTACTCATTCCTGTATGTATTACTAAGCTTCTGTTCCTGTGCTCATACCTCCACCATATGCTCCTAAGTCCAACACTATCTTGATTCTTAAAGTCATGAAGATGATCCTTTGCACTTTCATTGCTTTTGTCATGCTAAAATTATGCTTTATCATGTGATGTTTGCTTGATCAGAGAAATTGTATGTGGTTGTATTTGGTTTGTGGCTATTGCTCTCTACACACCACTGACTGGTTTGGAGTAGTGTTGCCGCTGGTGTGAGTTGGAATCAAGTTAACATCAACTCGACTTGGAAATTTATGCAACTCATGGCAACTGCCCCATGCGGTGTAAACATCGAGTTGCACTGCAAGTTGTTGATTGACATATCAAGAAGACTTTCCCATAAGCTTCCCTGGTATCTTATCAATGTTACTATAAGTCTCTATAATCTTGCCGACTGTAGCTTGAGTATTTCATGCAATCTTGAGCACTTCTCCAGTGCTTTACACCTCGCCGTTATACCTTGTCAATATGTCTGCCCTACTTGCTTTGTTGGTCCATATAAAATCAAAAAATTTCTACTTTTTTACACATGAGTTCTTTACTACTATGTACATGCCCATAAGTCTCACACTCATTGTTTTCACATATGGTGCTAATCGTGATTAGGATGCGGAACAAGTATATCCACTCTCATACAAAGTCACCCTCATCTTACCCATACAGGCTTCCTCCATGCTGTGCGAGCGAGCCTTCTCATCAAGTGTTCACGATATTGTAGCCATGATGAGTCATGACTGTAGAAATATCTAATTCTGTTTCTGCCAAATATAGCTATTTATGTGCCAATAAATTTGACTTGCTAAACCAAAAAGAGATAGATCTGAGCCTGCTGATTGGTGGACTTAATTCCTGAACAACATCTGAACTCCCTAGTTGCACTGGTGTGTAACTCAATACAACTTGAATCATTTGCTTGTTTGAGTTCACTAGCACCACATCACACCACATCAACTTGCAGCAACACTAGTTTGGAGTCTGGTCCTAGGCTCATGACCAGCCTGGCGTATACTACCACAGTTGCACAAGTGGTGTAGCCAGGCTGGTTGATCTCGGAGTGGCATGGCAGGGCGAAGTGAGGAGTTTGAAATTTGATAGGTGCCAGTTGTGCTGGAGGAAGTTCCGATCATACAGCACAAGTTATGTGTCTGCTCTTGCTCAGACTGTACACTATGTTAAGTTTCAATGTTGCAACGCTCAACCATGAGTTCTGTATGACTTTTATCACTTGCTGCTTGAGATACAATTGAAAATATCCCAATGGACCTTATGAGGGCACTCTCAACAACACAACACCAGCAAGTTCTCAAGGCTTTCTCGTGAGTCGTGATTCAATCTTCTTTCACAATGTCCAAAATTGTTCCAGCTCAGATGCCTCATGAGTCATATCATTACATTCAGGGTCGTAAACTGATGTGAAGTTGCTTACTCACTCGCTCATCCATGTCCAACACATTCAGAAATTGCACAAGTGCCTTGCTTCGAAAGAAACCTTCTCTCCAAGTTGCCATGGAGAGTCTTTCTGAGATCGAATACAACATGGGGTCCATGACTAACATCCACAATCCACGAAATATTTTGAGGACAGCGAGAGTTTTTCCCTCCTTGTCGAGGCCGGAAGGATTGGTCATCCGAGCCAGAGGTTCAGGCTGCTGATACATCATCACGGGTGGGTATAATGCATGAAATGGAATCATTTTTATTGTCCCAATCAATGATTAGTGCTCCGGCGCGATGTACTGTTGTATTTTGAGAGGATACTATACTTTTCACGGTACGAACGAAAGAGTTTGCGTTGTTGACCAGTAATGTTACACAAAGCGGCATACCGGCATCTGCCAAATTTCAAACTCCTCGCTTCGCCTGCCAAATCACTCCGACCAGTCTGACTTCGTCAATAAATTCTCACTATCTCAAATTGACGCATATAGTCAGACTGGTTACGAGTCTAGTCTGGTCCGGACAACTTCTGCCACACATTTTAAAAACGCAGCGGCTTTTGGTCAGACGTCACCAGACCCGGATATAATTTCGAAGCTATGAAAGGATATCGAGAGACTCGTTCGTGGTCTTTTATTCCTTTGTAGAGTTCTCATCCTGACCGCTATTCCAGATCCCCAGACTTCCAGCAGTCACTTCCTTAATTTATCATACCTGCTTCACATACTACTGTCTTTTTGGCGTTGCCTCTCTCCCGATCATCCTTGCGCTTGCAACTCAAAATTTTAACAGCATTGTTAAGTTAATATACGGGAAAATTTTCGACAGGAACAAAATTGAAGTAAATTGGAAAATACGGTAAGGGAACATCGTAGCCCTTCAATAACGGTCCAAGTTTAGGTCGGTTTCAATGGTACCCGTCTGCCGGTCAGAAACGGCGATTTGTATCTGTAATGCGAAGTCAGTCAATTAAAATGTTATTTCCCCTTCCATGCAGAGGCACAGAACAACGTCGTCAATCAGATCCATAGGAAACGGATGGCCGTTACAGTCGTCTTTGAAACCTTGCTGCACCTAGTAGCTCCGCGTGTCCTTCAGCAGAAATTAACAGCACTATCTGCGACGAAGAGTAAAAACTGAGGATCATGATCGTGGCTAAATAACGTTGACTGCATAGATCTGGCCAGCCTCGAACTTTAGTCACGGGCATCAATCAAGATCTATGCATGGTTGATGGGCCCACCGAATCGACGTTGTCTTCGTCGGATCGGAATCGACACCGATAGCTTGAATTTACCCCTTGTAATTAAGGATGGTCGAGGGCTTGATCGTTTCATCTTACTGCAGCGGCCCTGTCAGTTACCCAACACCTTCGAATGCCGAGAATAATACCTGGACAGGAGCGATGGACAGAATTCTATCGACGGGGAACACACCGGGCGACTGTCGATCGGGATCTTCTGATGCCCACCAGTGCCCGCCACTGGTAGCGCAAGAAGACAATGGTTCGTTTGTATCAACCATGAAGTTCTGCGACTCGGAGTCTAGTGTCATCATATCATAAGTATTTCATTTGATCTGGAGTACAATTTCCTGTAATTACGATAATGACAAATCCATGACAGCTACAATAGACACAGCGAGACAGTTAATGATACATATCATAAGTATGAGACGAATATTGTTGGTATGTGTGCAGTGGATATGATGCTGGTCAGACTGATAAACTTGGCTTCTCAGAAAGGGAAAACATGCGATGTTTGCGACGAGCGAGTAGTTCTCTGGTTGGACTCGAAGGGGGGTCGCTAGATAGGTCATGCGCCATTTTTCGCGGAGCTGGTGATACCAGATGTTCGGGAGGAACCTCGACGGCGTGAAGATCATCGTCTGATCCTTTGTATGGCTCACGGATAGGCCCAATGAGCATGATAGAATCATCTGATCAGAATGATTAGTCACATGTGATGATCGAAATTAGATTTACACTCACCACTACCTGCCATCTGTATGTCTTCCAGAGCCCTCAGGGGCGAAGAAGACAATTGTTCCTCCAAGGTAGTAGAGTCCGAATCGTCCCAGAGCCTTATCCTCTTCTGGCGACAATCAGACTCATCCATTTCAGCGTCCGAGAGCAAAGGTAAAGAACGCGTGCGTCGCATGCATTTGCTGGGGGTAGTCATAACGGACGGCTGCTCAATACTAGCCCGACGTTGCACCTGCCACCGAAGGCGAACTTCTTCAAGGGGAGGGAGAACAACAGCATCCATGAGCATGCGTTTCCGCTTCTTGCAGACATTGACAACTGGAGCTGAACAGATATTCGACACCGACGATCTGCTCGGGGAGAGAAGACTCGCCACAACCAGTTCGTCCTCGAGGTCACTATCTGCATCAACGTGTGGAAACTCGATGGAAGAACGAATGAAGGTTCCACATGCTCTCCTTCCTTTTATAGTGTTATCGTCTAGAGGGTCGTCAAGTAGTCGTCGTTGTCCAAGCATGGATAAGGAGGCAGTTTCCTTGCTCGGAGAACTGTTTGCGATGCGTTGCATGACCGACCGAACAGGTGACATATTTTCCTTGTCCTCGAGCATCCGCCGCTTGCCTGGTGACGCACTGCATGGCGTCTTTTCTAACTTGGCTGATAACCTCCGCGGGGTCGATGGAGGAACTGAGGGCAATGGTAATGTCGAAGCGGGTGAACGAAGCAGGAGCGAATGGAACGATTCTGGAGTAGCAGAGGGCTTTTGGGGGCGAGGGGGCGTCTCAGCACGGTTTTGACGCGTCGGCGTTGTTGGAAAGAAGATAGAGGGAAATAGTGGAGAGTCAGACTCTAAAGTTTCGAAAGGGGAAAAGAGTGCGGGTCCGAGTCGACCGACGAATGGTGACACATTAGTGAGGTTGCCTGAAGAGGGCAAGTCATTTTGGTCAGAAACGAATGGCGAATCAAGCTCGGGAGTTGTTTGAGAGCTAGGATGTTGATGATCGTCGCTGTCTAGACTATCGGATGAAGATCCTGACTCGGGCTCTTCTATCTGAGGAACAATTTCGGAAACTTCTACAGCCACTTCATCCGCTACACACGGTTTGGAAGACCACTTGACGCAAGCTTGAATTCTCTCGGGCCACCCTCCTTCTGGCTCTTGGTGGCTAGCGAAAGTCGACTGCCAGAATTCTTCAAACGATTCATGTGCAATGGAAGGCTTGTCGCCACGACCGTAAAACACGGACTCGATAAGAGCTGATAGCGTGTCGAGCACATAAACACTCCTCGGAAGTTCTTGCATGCCCAACAAAGAAGTTTGATATAGCGGGAGCAAATCCCCAGTATATTCATCTTCATTGAACACGTGGAATTCATCCGATATCCAAAGGCTGATGCCCTCTTGAAGCGTCTCCAAAAGATTCAGTCGAAGTTCCACAGGGCACGCATCAACTACGCGGATCAGTGATCGTATCATCCAGATCGACGTCACTTTGTTCCGAGGCTCGGGCGGGTATGTAGACTGCAGCGTATCGTTGACAAAGTCGAAGATGTATGAGGGAAGCTGGCGGGCGTCAGCCATGTCAAGGTGCGTGAGCAGTAGATCAGCAACGCGAGTCGACGATGCATAGGCGGGGCATGGGTTCTCGGAGACGATCTCTGCAACACGATCGAGCACGGTGGAAGCATCGATACCGTAATCGAGGGCTTTATTGACGGCATGCTGCAAAAAGTTATCCCAAGTGTCGAATTCGTCATTAGTCATATCCCATGCGCTTGATTTCCTGCAAAAAGGTCAGATCTTCTAAAGGACAGAAGACAATGAGGGTGCATACCCGAAGGGAACGCCGAGTAACAAGGCAGCTCCTTCCCAAGACCCCTCGGCGTCCTCGGTCCACTTCTCAACGAAGCAGCCCCATACGAGGCTCTGAACTCCTGGCTCATAGGACATCATAGCCATAGCCCGCGATCTCTTTGCCCAGAATTCTCGCAAATCATCCAATTCGCAGACGACTAAAACTTCTGCGCAGAGGTAGGCCCATTGTTTCCTAGCATCGTCCGGAGAATCCGTTTCCCAGACGAGGTCGGCTTCGTCCTCCATCAAACACGCAAGGAGCCTCGCACCAGCAGAATGAAGGACATTACTGGGGAAAGTAGTTCGTACCACGGTCCATAAGTCTCTGGTTACGACGAGCTTGAGAGCAGTATTGGACCGAGACAGTATCGAGGTTCGCCTGGGGGTAACTCTGACTCCGCCAATAGGACTACTGGCTTGCTGAGATGGTGGAGGTCCAAACTTGGCCGAAAGGTCGAGCTTAGGATCGCGAAGAATGTCTACGAGTATGGCGGCAGCTTTGGACGCGAAGTCAATAGCTCCATGGTCATCGTTGTCATCTAAAGCCAACATAAACATCAAACGAGTGAATCGCCGGCCAATGCTTACCTTGCAAGACTGCCACGTTGGCCTTCAGAAGGCCTTCCCAAATTGACAAGACATCGCCCTATGTTAGATGTCAGTCGTGCAAACAAAAACCAGGCGTACAACTGACCGGTGTTCCACTATCCTCTGGCAGCTCAAGACACCCAAGTCCAGATCTCCAGATCTCAATGAGGTCGTCAAACACCCAACTGCAAGATAGCTCGTCTCTCGTCAGGGATCGAACATCGCTCATCTGAGGACATTCCTCCAATATTGGCCTCACGGCGGTAGCCAAAGTCTTGTATTCCGCTGTAAGAAGCCCCGGATTTGATGAGAAAAGGGAATGCGGAAGGAGCTTGTTCATGGCCCAATTCTCTCCGGTGTTTTCGAAGCTCACTAAGATCCTCGCAATCTCCATTCCGTCGCCACAGGTTTGACCGCCCTTTTTGATCATGGCTTTGACTAGGGTCAGGGTCTTCCGCAGGCGATCCTCATCTCCAGAATCATCGCCCAAAAGAGCAGCTACCGTTGAGACACCGGCACCCATGTCGGTAATGGACTTGAGAAGTTTCCAGTAGTTCTCGCGAAGAAGTTCGACGTCCTTGTCGTTCATATCTTGGACGTTACCCTCATCAGCGGAGGATGGGGATGGACGGAAATAGGACCAAGCGACACAACGCCACGTAACACAAGCAAGTCCTCGTACTGAGCTCTTCTTATTGCGCACGGCGAGTTGTAGCAGCGCCGAGATTATACGCGTCAATCGAACGTCCAGGTACACTGCTGGCCCCAACAAAACGATGAAACTGGCGATGACGCTGAGGGCCCAGACAGGTCCTTGGGCTGCATGTTGGGGCTCCAACGCGTTCAACGTCGTGCGCAGTGTACGAACAATTATCGGGTCTAACGATGGCTTCGTTGGCGTCTTACGTGGAGAAGGGGATCGTTGAGTCGTTGTGAGGAAAGTAGCTACTGCTTTGGAGATACGGACGTGCAATGACGATTGCGGAATAGAGACGCAAGCTAAGACGAAACCACCGAGCGCGTGACAAGCCTGAGTGCGGAGAAGTAAAGTCGGCGCGAGCAAGTTCGCCAGTATAGATGGGAGCAACTCTGTGAATGCAGGTACGAAAGTCGAGGGTTGATACACGGAAAGATCATGAATAGCCTGTAGCACAAGGTAAGCACCGAACTGAGGCCAGAATGACATTGTTAACCTTTAGGCCGTCGCAGGCAGATCCTTTTTTGCCTTCTTTGCCTAGTTCACCCTCCATACCTCGGCGCAGAGCAAAAGCAATTCTGTCTTTCGCTGGTACGAGGACTTCCTCTGGTAGGCGCTGAACTTGCAGAAGCCATATTGACAGTGCACACGTTTTCCGGGCGTTAGGAGTCGGGAGCACATCAGCCATGGGAATAGACAAGACAGCTGTCAACATTTCGCCCAATTGCGCGTCTTGCAAAGTGTCAGACTACATGCTTCGGAACGCTATAGAAACGCACCTGTGAAGATACGGTAGACAGCAGGAAGGGTGAAGACCGATCCAAGCAACCTCATTACGCCGTGCGAGGTAGTGCAGAGGTCGCGCGCGTATTTTGCCTGCCCAGCTGACATACCGCGTTTTTTCTTACTAGGACTCTTTTTCGGAGAAGGTAGGAGCGAGGGAAGTTCTTCCTCTTCCTCATGAGCAAATGGAAAGTCTTCACTTTCGCTTTCAAGTTCAGGAGACTTCGGCTCCACAAGCGCTTTTCCGAGGTCACGACATACTGCGTCAGTGAATAGCTGCGTATTCTTACGAAGCGGCTGAAACAGAGGCCAGGAAGCGTCCGCGTCGGTTGTGCCCGCCACTGCTGACCTAATGCGGGCAGCGAGGACAGCATAGGCATCAATGAGGTCGGTGAAGGAGGTTTCCGACTCAAGAATTTGGGAGATGGGTCGCGTAAGATACGACAGGTTTACAAGCGGGTCTTCTGGTTCTGGAGTTGCCTCTCGTTGTCCCTGCTCTAACACGGTGAGGAGCTTTGGCGTTGATCTCTTGAGAATAGACTTTGTGGGACACTGGCGTGAGGCGGTTGGTGGCAAGGGAACTTGACCCTTTGGACTTGTAAGAATATGGTATTGGTTCTGTTGAGTCCAGGCGACACGAGAGCCAGGAAAGCTAGTTGTTTCCTTGTCTCTATGAGACGTAGCAGGTGGTGTAGGCAGACTAGTTAAGACCGCCATGTCGATAGTGGTTACTACGACGTTAGTTGAAGGTGGCAGATGATGGTGAAGGTCAACGTAGTGGTCTGCATCCGAAAACTAAGCGCGACCCAAATATTAAAATAATTGCAATTAAACGCGCCAATTTACGCGTCGCGTGCAGTATTTGCACCTATTTGGCATTGTGTCCATGGGAAAATACTGTGGCCTGGCCTAAACCCAAAGGTCATACAAGTCTTGACTGCCTCGAAACCGAACGACAGAGGGGCTCTCCCGCTTGTGGCAGCAGCTGCATACAACTATCTCCACTAGCCTGGCAGATACATTTGGAGAAGGCACCACGCGTTTTCAACGTTGTTCGTCACTCAAAGCAAGACAATATATTTACAGACGCCGCCTTGCGAGTTTTAGTCAGAAGCTGAGACCAGCTTGCAAACCGGTCTAGTTCACAGCGGACGATAATAGCGGAATTGGGGATGCTAGACCGAAACATCATGGAGGCGGGTACATCAGCCCAGTACCTTGCCCATGGTGCGCAGGTAACAGGAGAAAGTGGTAATGGCTTATCCAGATGACGTGATAACACGAGGCAGAAGAATTCAGATAAGGATTACCATTCATTGACTCTCACAATCAGTTGGAGGATTGCTGCAAGAACCTCCGCTGACATTCATAGCGGAAGAAGGTGCGAGCAACGAGCCAATAAGTGTATTGATGATAATTTACGAGATTTGTGCTTCATTTAGTCCGATGGAAACCTGCGGCTTCCGATGACCCCACGAATGAAAAGCTTGTAAAAGTTCAAGGTACCGATAAGTACTAAATGACTGTACTGGTAAAGCTTCTGCAGCCCCCCCTCTTCCGATCACGCACACCCATTGATGTAACAGCTGATTGTGACTCTGAAATGAGAGCATGAAGTCATTGTCTTAGGCACATCGTGATGCTTAAGCCGCTGTCACACCGAGAGCGCTTCCAAATAATTAACACCTCGAAGTTACCTCGAAGTTCGTGCAACGCAGATATCTCAAAGTTGAATTGCCGCGTGCGCGCTGCAGCACAGAAGATCTGACAACGAGCCGAACTAGAGAGAACCGAGTCTTGATTCAAGATCGACTATCCGCCGGCAACGCACCAGTCAGCTTCTTACGTTTCTTACCACAAGTGTCACGCGGCTACTATCCAGTGAGTACAAATACCAGCTCATCCAACTTTCTAAAGACCCATCGAGCAGCTTCTCTGTTGTACGACTACCAACTTACGATCACACTGTTAAACTCTTCAATACTCATCATGATCTCATTCACAACTTTCATCTTTACTCTCTTGGCTCTCTTCAGCCTCTCCCTCTCTGCTCCTATGCGCAGGGATGTTTTCGTCCCTCCGATCATTTACCCAAAATCTGGCGTAGTCTGGATAGCTGGTCAACATCACAATGTTACCTGGTCAGTGCTTCTTCCTTCTCGTCTTCGCTTGGCGTCAATCTCATCATCACCGGATGCAGGGAGACCGATGGTGCACCCGTAAGCATCACCAACGGGATCGGCAGGGTATATCTAGCCAACAACACCATCATTGATCTGGGTAAGCTTCCCATCTTCCCATTTCATATCCGACTCGGGCTGAGCAAATGTCTCAGACCATCCTTTGGCAATCGGCTTCGACATCTTGGATGGTCGTGTTTCCGTTCAAGTACCGTCTGTGCCTACAGGTCAGAACTACTCGCTTGTCCGTAAGTGCATATTTCATCCTAGAATATTGGTGCGCACAAGCTAATCAACATCACTCGCAGTTTTCGGTGACTCGGGTAATTACAGCCCACAATTCACCATCATCGGCCTCTAATCGGTACCCTACCATGACCTGCCTAATGATGCGATGAACAAGTAATGCCAATGTTGAACGGAGGGCGCGCAGGTGTAATCGTGCTCCCTGTAGTGAAATTTAATGCGATGGACTATGTAATAGTTATGCACTCGGATATTACTGGACGATTTGTAGTTTAGTGGCAACAAAGTTGCTTCGAATATGACTCATCTGTGATGGTTGTACTTCTTCGGAGCGTTGCATCAGGATGCGTGCTCAGTTTGCCGGCAGAAGGCGATACTTGGTGGGGCGTCCGGGTCTAGCCTTTTTTTGTTTGAGTAGTCACCACGCTAACAAGTTTTTTTTTTTTTCATTGAAATTCAACTTCAAAGAGACCTCTAAGTACTAGGTGTGCAGACGGCTCATAGCTAAGTCATCCAATACCATATATATGCATCAACATTGGTCTATCAAATACCCAGGTATGTCGAAGGTTCAGGTATCCATAAACTATGTATAATTAATGGAGAAATCCCAACGTGAAACTCTAAAAATACAGTTGAATCACTAATGAGATTTACATAATGGCATCGCTCGCGCGCACTGAGGCCGACGTTTAACGTTAAAAACGTTCATCATGATTGAAGCTTGAAGACCGATGGTCCTATTACTCGAGGAGACTTGGACTAGCGGTAATGAAGTGTGATTGAGGTATGCACTCGCACCGTAACTTGAAGTGTGTAAACTGAGCTCGATAGACAAAAGGAGATATGACTCCACTCACGCATACCAGTGTCACGTCGGTGTTATACCAGTTGTCCAAACCTCTATCTACGCTTGATTTAACACTCAAAGCCCTAATCATCGCGAATCTCAAGTAAGCGTATGTACTGGTTATCAGTGACGTCGGAATCATCTCTGCAATCTAATGCTTCTTCCAACCTTCAGGCATTTTAGTCATGGTCAGATATCTAGTGCGAGATGAGTGGTTGTTCCAGCGAGGCATTTATTGTGGTCATCGCGCCCCGTAACCGTACAGGACAGAATATATATCATTTCCTTGGCTTCGAGGGATCTCATGACGGAGACAGGTGATTACTGCTACACCAAATTTCGTCATGTGAAAACTACCAAGGGGACTGAGTCTAGGTGCATTACTTTCGCCTCTAACGATCCTTTTTCGGAAAGGTTACCATCCAGCGCGCCATCAAAGAAAGGCTTTGAAGGAGGTGCTGTAGAATAAAGGCCCGCCTCCGAGTTGGTACAAAGGTTCTTGAAACAAAACGTCAGTGACTATGCACGTCGCCAATGAAAACAACTAGTGTTTACTGCGAACTCAGTCTCATCGCATTCGCGACCTGCGTCCAAGCCCTCAAATCCCAGGGCGGGTGGCATCTTATTGCCCAATTACTTTCTTGCCATTATTCTAGACTCAGGCATGATCGTGAGTGGTTCGTAAGCGCGTCTATTCGATATTCAAATTTGACTATTAATCTAGTATTTATGCATATTAGTGCAATGTCAAACTACATCCATGACACCCATTTTCTTTAAACTCCTGTAGATCGTCTGCAACCGGTCTCTAGAGCGCGGGTGATCAACGCGAAGAATGTTATTCCAGTGGATGTTCTTGTCAGGGCTTTGTTCGCCAGGGGCTTGGTAACTCGGATCCTTTGCAGAAATACGATGCATGGCCTTACGGACGTTGATTGGACGAATTGTAGCGCTACGCCAATATGGGCCTGTAATATGATAGTCATGACATGTACCGTAAATAGATGGTAAATGTACAAATACCTGCAGTCGCAATGGCCAATACGGAATCCGTGTTCGGATTCTGGAGAAATACGCATGCTGCCTGGTCGATCAGGTCACTGCAAGCTTCCACGATCCGCGAAATAATCTCCGTGGTTTGTTTTTCACCTGCCAGACTCCTACTCACGAATCGCTTCACTTCAATGAGAAGTCCGACACTCGCTGCAGTAATCCTCCACCCTCCATAGCGAGTTTTCAACTCAGGCTGTGGCTGAGCCACTGCCTTAAGATGCAGAATCACAAAATCCACGATGACCCCTTGAGCGTTCTTCTGCGGGACGGTTGATGCGAAAGAAATATCGCCCGCCGCTGCCTCAGCCGCTTCGTCGTCCTCGTGCTCGTTTTGGTTGTTCTGGTTTTCTAGAGCTTCCTTAGTAGGCTGCTCTTCAGGCGGCTGTATGATTTCCTCGGGATCATCACCATCATTTTCATCCTCGTTATCCTCGTCATCATCCGGCACAAACCAAACAGGGAACTGAGGCGCGAGGATCAAATTTGGGATGTCTGCCACTAGTTCATAGAGTATTTGATTCCACAGTGGATACCAAAGATATTCGACATTCCTAGAGTTGAGAGTGCGCGAGAACGCGAGAGAGGTCGCCAAAATGGCTTTGTATTGTACCACTGCATTATTTCTTGCCGCAGGAGGAATACGAGGGGGCATCGTGAATCAGTAGGTGGCCACAGATGACTCGGAGTGGTGCAATGCGTTGCATGATATATATACGTAGCACGGACTTCGGAATCGAATCCTTGCAGAGAACAATGCAAGGATGCCATTGTAAAAATTTCGAGCGACAGAAGACAAATGTGATTGCTCGAGCGCTCAGGAGTCAGCGGCGCTGTTTATCATTCTCATAGTGGTCATGACGACTCAATCATGACGTGGTGAGTATTCTCAACAGAGGGCATAGAAGATCAATCTGTGGCCCGAGAAACCAAAGGGGATAGGAACAATGGTGGAACACGCCGATGCGGTGATCGCTAATGTGTTGTTGTATCAGTTGTTCACCACAGTCCACAGGCTTGCGCGGCATTGTCTGTTTGGAAGCACGTGCCTTGTCACATGACAGCCTATATAAAAGGGCTTGGTTCAGTTCAGTTGCTGCTCAGTGTTAATTATCGCGAATCCAAGGCAAGTAAATACAGTCATATCGGAACCATCTTTGCAAGCTAACACTTCTTTATCAGGGGTCGTAGTTATGGTCAGATACTGTGGATATCTAGTGCGAGATGAGTGGATGTACCAGCGAGGCGTTGATTTGGGTTTTCCCCGCCCCGTGACCGCGGAAGAAAAGTCGGATATGATTCTCCTGATTTCGAGGGATCTCATGACGGAGACAGGCGTTTCCCGCTGTGCCAAACTGCGTCATGTGAAAACCGCCAAAGGCACCAGGTTTTGGTGTATCGCTTTCGCCTCGAACGATACCCTCTCAGAAAGGCTACCTACCACCGCGCCATCGGAGGAAAAATACAAGGCTTTGAAGGAGATGCTGCAGAAGAAAGGCCCGCCTCGTTGGTACAAAGCTTCATGAACCAAAACGTCAGTGATTACGCACATCGCCAATGAAAGCAACTAATGTTTGTTGCATAGCCAGTCTTGTCTCATGCTGCATATGTACCGTTCAAGCCATCGAATCTCAGGACGAGTGGCACATGTAATTTGTTATTCTTTTATCGGTCTCGGGAATGGAGGGCACACAGGATGCCGAAGCCCCTCTTTTCTGTACCAGAGTAATCCCTTTTTATATATCCTGTACTGAGTTGAACCTGCATGGTGTACTGGACGTGTGCGCATTTCTACTCAAACTGACATGGCCACTGGATGATTAGTTCCAGATGCTATCGACATGGTTCCGCAGCTTCTGCTGGAGAGGGCTCTTCCTCCACTTAACGCGTGAATACTGACTGAGTGTGATTCTCGATGCTCAGACTAATCGGTTGAAATGAGTCTAATGACCAACTAGCTTGATGCCGATTCAGTCGGGCATGTGTACAAAGGACCACCACTTATTCTTCGGAAGCACTCATACGCGTGTTGTCTTGTTGCACGTGCTTTGTCACATGATCATAATGCATCAGTACCACTCGCAGTCTCGCACGTCGTAAGTACTAAGCCTGGCGTTCGAGATTGCAACTTGATGAAGTGACTGCTGTAGGAAGAACTTATGGTGATTAAGTTATCTTCGAGCTATCATGATGCAGTAACCACTGGTTACAGAATGATCCGTGACTCGGAGATTATTATAGATAGGTGGGTGGTCGCCCATGCAAGCTACCCTCTCTGGAAATGCAGAACATGAGAAAAGAGGGGTTGTGGAGGGTGGGGGCGGGGCGATAGTCCCTTGTTTGCATAACCTTGGGTGCCCAAACAGCTCCTGATCTACAAGATGAATTTTGCTGGAGTCAAAGGCCGGAATCCAGGACATGGTCCAATGCAGCTGCAATAAATGAATACTTGTCCTGTTTCAACGCGCTTCTATCATTGCGGCTGGTTCAATTTTCGATAGTTTTATTTTGAATGTGTTGGTTTGCTTGATGCTCCCGAGGCAGATTGCTTGTGCAGTGACATATGCAGTACCAGCTCTCAGAAGACAAAATGATTTTTTTGGATCTAAAGGTCATATATGCTTAGGTCTGTACGATGCCTGGGGTGTCCGGCAATACATGTTCGTCTGCTGCTGGTACTGCAGAAATTACCAAATATAGCATACCCCTAGGGGGGACAGGAGGGGGCAGGTACCTGCCCATGTGTAGACTGGTGACCAGCCCATGTGTTGTTTTTATTGTTCAACCAGTTGTACTTACCACCGCTGACTGCGTTTTACTTATCCACGCTTGATTAAATACACCAACTATCGCGAGTCTAACGTAGTGCATGCAGTAGCGTTGGAACGGTCTGCAACCCAATGCTTCCTCAAAGCCTCAGACATTGTAGATATCTAGTGCGAGACGAGTGGTTGCTCTAGCAAGGCGTCGAGTTGGATTGACCGCGCCCCGTGACTGTGAAAGACAGAATATATATTATTTCCCTGACTTTGAAGGATCTCATGACGGAGACAGGCAAATTTTGTCATGTGAAAAACACCAAAGGGACCGAGTCTTGGTGCATCGCTTTCGCCTCGTTGGTACAAATGTTCTTGAAACAAAACGTCAGTGACCATGCCCATCGCCAATGAAAACAACTAATATTTACGGCGCGGCCACGGTCTCGTCCCTGCGTCCAAACCCTTGAATCCCAGGGTAGGTGGCATATTGGCACATGCAATTACTTTCTTGCCGTCATTCCAGATATGATCGTGAGTAGTTCATAAACGTGCCCATCACAATTTAGGACTGGCCTCAGATATCAACAAACCGGAAGCGTGAGCAGCTGCATGCGGTTTCTAGATAGTGACAGGGCAACGAGGTGAAATCCTAACATAGTGTAGGGAAAAAATAGGGGCAAGCAGGGTCGTGATGCCCACGCGACCCTTTACTAGTGCACTGAGTCCGAGTAAGACTGAATGTTATGTGATTAGGTTCACTAGTAAAGGGACTGTCGACCAAATCTCCGACCAGTGATGGCATCAGCTCACTTTTTTTTAATAAGCAACTTACATAAACTCCACTGTGAACACACGACACGACGGATCAATATTCTGGCCGTCCAGTCATCCACGTCACGTAGTACACGTGGTCGGCAAAAAGGAGAGCGAGCTGTAACGATGCTGTCAGTAGTAGCATGGGGCTATGGAATGGGTTGTAGCCTGTTGCGTCTTGTCCGAGATGGGCCCAGCATTTGAATTCATACCCAGTGTGTATTAACGAATAGGGGCCTCGGAGGGCGCTCTATCACCCCTCCCGAAGCGCTTAACATTCATCAGCGGGTTGGATTGTGCTACAGAATGCTACAGAGCGCTCTGTAGCGCTCTGTAGCGCTCTGTAATGAATTACGTTTCCCTGATGTTCAACGTTGGCCACTCCTGTATCGAGCGAAGTAGTGATACAAAGTTCACAAAAATCAGGTTGAGACTCCTCGTGAGACTGTCCGTGCCCTCGGTAATGAGTTCTTGGAAGTCAAAGGAAGCATTGAGCACATACACATGAGGAACCCAGCGATTGAAATACATCTACGTGGTACGTTTGAATGCGTCCAAGTCAACATTATCGAAGCACTGAGCATTTCAAGGCTCACACAATATTGATTTGAAAATATTCAAAGATCATCACGCCAGCATGCCATAGCTATCGTGACATAGAGTTAGTCTCGTTAGTCGCTGTGATGTCGATAACACTCATCCAAGTCTCAAACAATACAAAGGCTTGAAATGTGTCGCGGTCTCTTCATATTGAATAAATCCAACGCCATACACCGGCCGCATGTTCATCATATTGACACATACTTGATGGAGAAATCAGCGAATCGCTTAATACAAGTCATGCAGGTACCGTACCGCCTTTGAATGGCCGAGTCGTGCCAAAGATCTGAAATGCACGACCTACATCATCCGTATGTTGGGTGCAGGTGGAAGAGCCAGTACTGCGATAAAGACCAAATGGTATCGGTGTCCGACCGAGCCATCCACTTGGTCCGATTAATGCAGATTCCTTTCTTATGAGGAGATGAGATATTTGGCGATATGATATCATTGCAGAAAAACGTGAACAGTTCGCGGAACTCAGTGGAGTACCATACCATAGGTTCCACTAAGGCTTAAGCTCTTCAAAGTTCAAGTTCAGGACTGAGTGTGGCTGTGCACTACCGCAAAATCCCTGCAACGTCCGACTCCCGACTTCCCCCCAGCCACAGCTGCAAGGATAACCCTAGACATGCCTCACAAAAATGGATCACCGACGAACCTCCAATACCGCACCAAACCACTAAAATCAGCCTTACGACGCACGCAACAAAAGTTCGTTCATCATGATGGACTCACAGAAGACGAGCACCAGCACCATCATCCAGTCTCTGAGTCTGAAGCGGGACCTGAGTTAGATGGCAGCTTGGAGAGCGTTTCTGACGAGAGTGCCGGTGATGCCCAGGGCAATGAGGATGACGACGACGTGGATGCGCCTCGGGTGGTACAATGGGCGGACGTGGTAGATGAAAACAGCGAGGGACTCTCAGAAGAGGAAACAAACGACGAGGACACTAATGCTATTCCCGGGAAACCCTCCCGAGATCTGGTTCGCTCTCATTTTGCTTTCGTGTTGTGCAGACTTACTGATTGCGCTTATTACTCCAAAGCGGTCTCTCGAGGATGGTGCGTACGAGTTCCATTCCATATCTACAAGTACCTGCACTCGTCGATGTGCAATTGACTAATCCTACTTATATTTTAATTTATGTCTCTAGATTTGTCCTCTCTGCCTCTAGGGATGCTGCGCAAAGCCCAGCGCGCCCTCTCCCAATCCCGTGCTCTAAGCGATTCCGAATCGGAGTCCGAGTCTGACGCACCATCAGAAGAAGACGCATATCCAACTGACGACGAACGCCCACGATCAACTACAGCCAAAGAGAAAGACAAAGAACGCCTAGATAAACACTCAAAACCGCGTAAAGACCTCGCCAAAAGATCTAGCAAGCATGCGTAAGCACCTTCCCATCACCCACACACTCATCTCATCCCGCACAGCCCTACCGAAATAACCTCCAAACGCCCCGTCACCCGTCGACGAACAGTCGTCGAATCCAAAGCACCCATACCCCGAGACCCCCGTTTCCTGCACATAACAGGCACCTATGACCCCCAAAAGTTCAAATCTCATTATACATTCCTCTCCACGCTCCACACCTCTGAACTCAGCACCCTCCGCTCCAACCTTAGCCTCGCGCGAAAGCTGCTCTTAAATTCCCCAAAAGAACTGCGCGCAGCACGAGAGCGGGAAGTTGGAAGACTGGAGCTTGCGGTGAAGAGGGCTGAGAGTAGTGTCAATAGGGATAAGAGGGAGAAAGTGGAGATGGAGGCGCTGGATAGGGTTGGGAGGGAGGAGAGGGAGAAGAGGAGGAAGGGGAAGGCGGGGTGGTGGATGAAGTCAGGTGAGCTTCTTTCATTTCATTTCTTTTGTTTTCGTCTTTGTCTTCGCCAACTGATGCTGATCAAATCACCTTGCATCCAGCCGAGAAAAAAGAATTGCTGATGAAAGCTCGATACGACGCCATCGCATCAAGTGGAGGAAAGCGCGCAGTAAAGAAAGCGATAGAAAAGAAGCAGAAGAAACAGAGTCAGAAGGAGAAGAAATCGCGTCCGTTTCCGGCTCCAGGTCGCACCCACTCGAACCCCAACGACGCCAGCATCAGCACTGGTTCTAACAACATCAACATCGGAAGTGGAAGTAGACAGAAGCGCACACGATCTACTCTAGACGAAGAAAGAACCCAGCCCTCAAAGAAACGCAGGAAATTCTGAATCCAAATCCATTGTACTAATCTAATCAAAAGCACATATCATTGTCATTGTCATTGATTCGATCCACTAGATCCTCGAATGATGGGATACAATGAGGGATGGATGGGGGTATTATCCACTGCTAATTGGTAAGGTAATGCCACAGCGGTCGTCCTCGTCCTTTCGTCAATTTCGTCAGAGGTATCAATCATGTACGTAGGTTTTTTGAACCCAAATGCTCGTCAAGAATGAAAAAAAAAGAAATGTGGAAAGAAACCGGAGGATGATGGGTGGGAACCGAACAATGATGGTGGTGGAGGTATGTATGTATAATGTACAACAGACTAGCTACAGGATTCTAAATCAGAAAAAACAGACGTGGAAAACTCCTCCTGTTCATACAACGGAAGATACACCCCCAGATGGATATGCGCCAACCTCGAGAGTCGTTCAGAGAGTAAGCGAATCTCATCTGCGAGAGGCTCCATGCCCGAGGATAACGCAGAAGGAGGGGCGAGGGATGTAAAGTTTGATGACTTGCCTAGACTCGTCGTGCTCGTGCTCGTGCCAGAATGGCGTGAAGAAGCAGAAGGAAAAGTGAGCGCCACGACTTGATTAAATACAACATCGCGGATCCTCTTGCGCAGCAGCGTGCTCAGCGGCGAGTTGGGACGCATGTTCGTGTCGGACCAGCGCTCGGCTAGCTTGAGCATGCGTTCGTCTGGTGCGGAAGCGAGGACCCTCGATTGAGGTTGAGAATCCGACCCCGGTTCTGATGCTGATTCTGGGTTCCGTGGCCGTGGAGAGCTCGACAAAAGTGTAGAAGGGGAACGAGCCTCTTTCGCGCGCATAGCGATCTGCAAAACAATGTCCTCTCTAACCTTTGCCCATCTCTCACTATCACTATCTCCCTTTACCTGTGCAAAACAATGTCCAAGATGCCCCGAAGAGATATCTCGGATTTCCTTTTTAAGCGAAGCGAGTTGGGCATCTGTCACAACCACCCTGGAACTCGGATCGCCACAAGCATTGGAGTCAGGATCGCTAAACGCCAGCTGCCTAAACAAAAGAAGGAACATGTATATAGCAGTAGCGTCCGCTGCTTCGCCAGATAACACCAAGAGACGTGCACCGTCCAAATATGTGGTTTCGGGGTATAAAGGGAGATATGGTATGCTCGATTTCGACACGCGTTCGCGTTGGAGAGAGTGAGAATGCGGAACGGGCGTGGGGGATGGGCCGCAAGGTGGCTCAAAAACGAGGTCCGTGAGCGCTCTGAGCACGCTCAGGTATATTTGTTGCGTTTGTGGGAGTTGGCGATAATTTAGAGTTATGGTGTTGGAAGGGTGGGACGGATGGGGAAGTGAGAGTGGGATTGGGTGGGACGAGGACATGAGGTGGTGGTATGCCGTTCGTATCCATTTCCGGGTGAGGTCAAGTGAGGCACCTGCCCCCTTTCGGCCTTTGAACGCCTTGAGCTCGTATTGACCCGCGGTTTCTATGAGGAATGGGCGGAGGGTTTGTAATTGATGGTTCGCAATATCCTAAAGCAGAAGGCCTTCAGGACAGGGAAGAAAAATGTTTGGGAGAGACTTGCCAGTTTCATGAGTTCCAATATATCGAGGCACATGCGAACCGCCTTGACCGCGTCCGCTTTACTGCCACCGCAGCCTGGGGCGCAAGCTTTGGCTGCTTCAACCATAGCGTCCACGAGACGATCGCGCATGGGGGCACAGTGGCTTTTGAGAGTCTGGCCAATGACGATGAAAAGTCCTGATGGATCGAAGAGTTGGTGGTGAAGCTCTTGCTGAATAAGCTCCGGATCAAATAGTGATCTGAGATGGGCGGCCTGAGCTGCGTGTTGCTCGATTTGCGTCTGGAGAGTTGCAGGATTGGCGTAGGTGCCGCATATGCTTGTAAGGGGTTGTATGACAAAGAGTAATACTTCAAGAAATTCTGTGAGAAGGTGACGGATACGGGAAGGCATGCGGAGTGTGAGTGCTCGGAGAGGGGAGCAGTAGGTGAGGCTGGGTACTTGTGGTATAGGGCCTTGGGCGCAAACGCAGAGGAGGTCGTGGGGTTTCCACTGAAGATCAAAGGAAACGCAGGTGCAGCCTGTTTGGAGTTCTTGTGCAATAGCGGACCAATATTTATCGGATAGATCGCGTTTACGTCGACCAGATGTCGGACGAAACTGGAGACCAGCGTCAAAGAGAAGATCATGTCCTGTGGAATATATTAGACATATGATAAGTTAAATTGATAATAAAAACTGACGAAGTTGGGGATTACGGAGGATAGAGTCAAGATCAAGTTCTTTGAGTGTCTGTCTGTTGATGAGGGGGTGCATTGCGGGGATATGAGGAGATGATAAGTCGACTGGAGGGTGTACGGGTAGAGGAGAACAATCGATAGCAGTACAGTGAGGGTCTAGATGATTAGGGCGTGATTCCGTTTTTCTGAAGGAAGTTCGCCAGGGAGTAAGAGGTGATGAAGGAGTCTTAATAGCTGAACGCCTATGAGATTTAAAAGATTGTAGATTGTGGGTATCGACTCTTGGGCGCTTGTTAGCCCTCGTCTCTGTGAGTGTCGGGATGGGAGAATTGGGTTCTGATGGCCATACAGCACGTGCGGCTTGGTCTGTCGATATTGAAGGTGGTGGTTGACGAGGAGCATAAGTTGGGTCGAGTATCATGATACTAGAAGTACCAGTATCGTCGTTTGCATTGGATTTTGAATCTGATATTTGTTCATCCTCGTTGTCGTTCTTGAGTTTTCGTTTTCTACAGTTGAGTTGATGACCGGCGAAATCGCTCATGCTGGTGGTTCAAGATAAAAAGGGAGTCGACTAGTGAAAAATGATGGGTTTCGTTATAAAGGCAACTCAGGGCGAACACATGTAACTGCCATATGCTACTTACCTGACGTACACCGCGAAGCTTGGCCAGCTGTATACCACGCTGTCTAGTTTGAAGGGAGATCCTAGGCTACACATGTATCTCTTAAATTATCAACCACAACCAAATTTCCAAGTACACGCTAGCTCACTCCATGATCGAACCCGGAAAAACTCGTGCTATCAACGTTGATAATTCCGCACACCACGGATATATTTCATGCCTCGTTCCAATCACAACTTGACTTTGTTTCTAGTTCGGAGCGCATGGAGATTCACCCATATCACTGGCAGGCATCGCTACATATCAATTAATCTCTCCTCCTCTTCTTCCTCACTAGCCTTCTTCGTGGCTTTCCTCCCGTAAAACTCTGCGATAATCTTCGGATTTATACGGTTAAGCTGTTCTTTCGGGAAAATCCGAAGTAGCGACCAAGCCAAGTCGAGCGAATCAAAGATAGTACGAGACTCGTAGGGTCCTGCATAGCCTTCAGAAAAATTCACCACGCCCCTTGGCAAATTCACCCACCTTGTCCAACAAATTGACGCTCAAACTTGTCCAAGAATTCCAGTGCAAGCTTATCCTCAGCCGACAGTGCCTCCTCGCCAACAACAGCCTTCATCGCAGCTGCATCGCGACCGATCGCGTATTTCGCATACTGCACCAATTCAAAAGGAAGTCAGATCGTCACTTCGGCTAATATGAAGGCACCCACCAATTGGTTTGAAACGTCACCATGATCCTTCCTCGTAAGCTTCTCGCCAATCGCGCTCTTCATAAGGCGTGATAGAGATGGTAACACATTGATGGGTGGGTATATCTGCCTGTTGTGCAATTGCCGGTCTACAAAAATCTGCCCCTCCGTGATATACCCAGTCAAATCGGGAATAGGATGGGTGATGTCTGACATCGGATCAGCGCTTGAACATTGAAAGAAAAAGTCGGTATGACGTCACCATCGTTCGGCATCGTTAGAATGGGAATTTGAGTAATAGAACCATTCCGGCCTTGCACTCGCCCAGCCCGTTCGTAAATTGTCGACAAGTCTGTGTACATGTAACCGGGGTAGCCACGACGCCCAGGCACCTCTTCCCGAGCCGCAGAAACCTGCACATGAACCGCACCGCGAACGGTAAGCCTCTTTCCAGAAAGTCTCGACAGAAACGAAGAACGCACCTCACGCAAGGCATCCGCATAAGACGACATGTCAGTCAAGATGACCAACACGTGTTTCTCCAGCTGGTATGCATAGTATTCTGCCGTAGTGAGCGCAAGACGAGGCGTAATAATACGCTCGATGGTGGGGTCGTTGGCAAGATTAAGGAACAAGGTCACGCGATCGAGACTACCGTTTGACTCAAAGTCTTCTTTGAAGAACCGTGCGGTTTCCATGTTGACACCCATTGCTGCGAACACGACAGAGAAATTGTCTTCATGTCCATCATGGACGTCTTTGGTGGGACGTTTCACCAGACCGGCTTGACGTACGATCTGGGCTGCGATCTGCGCATTTCGGTTAGCTCCCTTGACGGCTTTTTTTAATTCTTAGTAGACTTCATATGTACCTCATTGTGCGGTAAACCGGCAGCAGAGAATATAGGAATCTTTTGTCCACGAGCGATTGAATTCATCGTATCAATCGTCGAAATCCCGGTCTGGATCATTTCCTCAGGATAGATGCGCGAGTAAGGATTGATTGGGTATCCTGCTCTACTGTTCAACCAAGAGCCGGCCAAGTCTTCACAAGACCCACGCACCATTAATGTCCAAGTAATCCTCAGCAAACACTTTTGGACCCTGATCAATGGGATTTCCAGAACCGTTGAAAATACGGCCAAGCATGTCCTCGGCCACAGGTAACTTCATACTGCTTCCTGTGAATTCGACATGCGTCGCTTTGACGTCCACCCCTGATGTGCCTTCAAACACCTGAACAATCGCCTTCTTTCCTTGAACTTCCAAAACCTGGCCGCCTCGCTTCGATCCATCGGGTAAGGTTAGCTGTACGATCTCATTGTATGAAGGAAACTGCGCAAAAAAAAGCAAGTATGTAGGTCAGCACAACCCAACCAAAGGCAATGTAAGACCAGAGCAAAATCAAAACCAATATTAAAACACCGCGCACCTTGACATTATCAAGCACCACAAGCGGGCTGTAGGAACACGGTCAGGTCACTCATTGGCTATGGCAACAACACTCGCCCATTGATCGCAGAAACGGTGCGGTAGTCTTGAGGGCTTGTCAATAACTACTCGGCGTCTTGCAATGCTTATGCTTTTGACGCACCAAGGTGTGGTTGGACGCGATATTCCCGCGTCACTGCAGCTGCATTGATTGCGGCTAGCTCTCCGTCACTCATGCGAGGGTCTGCAGCCATGATGCACAGGTGAGGCTAGGCGTTGGCGGGCGCAGTAGATTGTACTTTCGGATCCAGAGTAACTAGCAGACCACTGCAAACCGACACTTTCCCACGCATCCCACATTAAGATCACAACACGCCCCCTCATAAAAAGTACATTTCAGCTAAGTAAGGGTGTTCATACGATATGATCTACATGCGCTTGGTCCTGCGTATAGGCCATACACTGAACAACGTTTTAATCACTCGGTAATTGTGCAAGAGAGGAGCTCCGAGATGCGAGTGGCTGCCACCTTCACTTCCATGCTTTCCGAAGACCTGTGATAAAGTCAGCTATTTGAAGGACGAAATATTTCAAAGACATACCATTCTGTTTCGAGAAGAAGTTCATCGACTGCTTCATCTGCCTCCCAGCCGAGGTCCCTGCTTTGTATGAACGTGTAGAGGTACTCAGCCGTACTGGTCCGGATCTAAGCCACCGTCAGTATCATCTACCCGTGATGTAAAAATATGACCTTTGGATAAGGGTGAGAAAGGAAGTCGATGATTCGCTCCGAGGATGATTTTGAAACCGAGGAAACGACCAAGAGGTTTACGACGCTACATATTGCTCAGTTGCAGTGCTCCCGTGTGATTAATAAACCCACATTTTCATGGACTCTTGCACTCGCTGTACATTCTTCAATCGCTGTACATTTCTTGTTGCAATGTTCAGTAATCTCTCTAGCCTGAGAGCTTCGTTAGTTCGATTCGACCGAGAGAGGAAAACGAAGGCGACTTTGATGGGCCGTTGTCAACGCTGGACAGGCGAGACAATACATCTGCCTCCAAAAGCATATTGAACGTTTGCAAGATAGGGACCACCACCGCGTTCGACGTCGTTCTCCCTTGTGCGCACTCGATGAGGTCGTCACACAGCTCAGACAGACTATAGCCAGAATCGCCGGCTAATAATGGAAGGCCCTGCGCAAAGGAAACCAGACTTGAAGATGCTGGGCGGTGCTAGTGACGTCATCAGAGATGCGACACAAAAGTGCAAAGGAGACGGACCGTGCTTCCAGTTCTAGCTCCTACACTATGTATAAGACCTGTCAGTAGGGATTGTCTGTACTCTTGTACGCGGAGCAGTTCTACGGCTTTGGGAAATAGCCATTCCCCAACACTCCAACTGGTGATAGTGCCCGAGGCGTCACTATTCTGGATGAGATAGGTGCGAGCAACTAATCGTTAGCGACTCACGTCAGAAACAGCTTCATAATGAGTTCTGAGCCTTTGATACGCCATTCCTCTTGATGAGGAACGGTCGGGAGAGGGATGCGAAACAATCGCAATAAACAGTGTCCCGCGGTTTGACGTACATTGTCCAGTCTTTCGACGCCCTGACGAAGGATTCTGGCTATCACACTGTGATACCTCTGCGCAGGCAAGTAATTCGCGAATTCAGGTATGTTTCCTGAAACGCGAAACAGATCTTCGAAAATTGATGCTAGACCTTCAATGCACGCCATTCGTACCCACGAGCCAACGTCGCCACGCTCATCCATCGTGTAATCATCTAGTCCGCTGTCAAGGGCATCAAGGACTCCATACATACTTTCTGCGATTAGATCTGAGGAAAGATGTTTCATTTACATTCGCCGAACATAAAATAAAAACACGAACATTCGGTGAGGCGAGGCAGTACATTCGTGATGATCTTGGGTAACGCTTGGAAGCAATTTCGACGTGCTTCAATGCTCGACATTCTTTCGGAGGACTGCGATCACCGCTTCAATCGGAATAAAGCCCTGAACCAGGGAAAAATCTTACGTTGGAATCGACACTATCCAACAAGCACTTGACTACCTCAGAGAAACCATGCGGATGCACATTATAATTGAGTACACCTAGAGTATAGCCAAGACTTTGCTGCAAGGACTGAGGGCTACGGCGAAAGTCCTTGATTAATGTGCTAAGGGGGGCATGTCAGTTAATGTCTTAAAAATGTAGCGTTGATTAATCTTATCTGTGCACATCTGGCGAGCAATCAATCAAGGAACTTGTTGCGGCTATGGCGGCGGCAGCGGCTTGTTGGACGGAAGAGCTTCTGTGTCGCAGTCCCTGGTCTATGATCCTTTTCCAATGGGGCACGGATGATTTTCCTGAAGCTCAACTTCCTGTAGTGTCAGGCTGCTTGCAATGAGATCACACGCCGCCGCAAGTACTAGACCGTTTCGTGAGACATAACAACATCTTTGGAAACAATTGCAATGAAGGCAAATATCTGATGGACAATCAACAGAAAGACGCGTTGAGAACTTCATCTGCACCTTTTGCCGGTTGCTTGCATTTTCTTCGCTCTCCTGAGCTCGGTACGCTTCAGAGATACCTGTCAATGCTGCAAGTGCCTCATGCACATCAGATACATCAACGGAGTCTAAAAATCCCGCCTACAGCAAAATGAGAATACCCTTCGTTGAATAATCAGTCTCCTTACCATCTTCGAGGCACACTCCAGCCCTAGTATCTTCAGTC
>NW_024539786.1:0-47997 GCF_016647785.1 Suillus fuscotomentosus
ACAGGTAGCGTGATGCCGAAGATGCCAAATAATGAGTACGCGACATCTTCCTGCACAGTGGTGACGCGCTTCGATGCCCATTGCAGTTTCTCTCGAGCGCCATTCATGCCTGGACGAAAGGAGATCAGGGCTCGAGCATCTATGCCTGTCGCATCCTCCAACTCCTTCATGATTGCCGGGGACTCTTTGTGGTTGGAAGAGCGATCGTCCAGATATAATGACCAGTCCTTGTTATAAAATATAACAACTTTCGGAGCAACAAATTTTTGAAAGGTCCATCCTCGCTCGTTCCAAACACTCCTCGCCAGCGCACCAGGCTGGGATGAAGGAGGACATCGATAGGTAGACGATGGTAAGCGCTGAGTGGTGGTACAGACGAACATGGAGTTGACCGATTCTTGAAGCTCGGTATTGCTCTTCTTGTCGATGCAGCATGTGCCATCAGAGAACCTGTGAGAAGAAGATATCGTCATATATCGTTATATATCGTAATATATAGGAAAGGTTTTCGTCACATTGGAATATAAAGTGATATAAAGCAATATATGACTATGTAAAAGCACCATAATCAGCATAATCCCCAGCAAGAACTCACCGGTTTACTGATGGTGTCCATCCATGCCCAGCGATACCCAGCATCATGAGCGACCTTGCAAAATGACTGCAGTTTCGCAATACCGCCAAGTCCCTTCAACTTGCGTACATCTTTATCCTGGATATCGTGCAGCAGCACTTCCGTTTCTTCCCACCTGTGTGATAGCAGGACGCAGCGGAAGTATGTTGCTACTACTTTCTTGATGCGATCCATTTTGAGGTCTGAATGCTTCGTTGTGAATGACAAAAGCTCCTTGTACTCTGGACTCGGTTTGAAGAAGTCAAACTGTGACGCTCTATCGCACAAACGACCGGTGGAGGTATTAAGTAGACGTAACGGGGCATGTTCGAGTTCGTTCCGAACTGCTCTTTGAATAGCATCTTCCGCTTCAGACGGACGGACATACTGCTGACGCAGATCTGCAGAACGAGATGGGCATTTCGGGATTATGCAGGAGTGTTGCGTAGCTTACCTTGTATCAGCGGGTCGGGAGAATCGTCCAACTTCGACAACATGATTTCGAACGCCTCGATGGCTTCGTCGTAACGTCTCGCACCACGCAGCGCCGCATGTGTCAACTGATATCCAACGTGAGACGAAGGATCGAGTTCAATGACCTATGCATCGCCGAAGTCAGTACAGACTGCGAAAATATAGATGCCATCACACCTTTTGCGCGTCGAGAAGCGCTTCCTCCCATACCATTTTCCCCAACTTTGCCTTACTGCGATTTGCAAAGACAAGATCGGATGCAGAACCCAGGTCGATCATTGCCGAGTATAAGTCAATAGCCCTGTCATAGTTTCTTGCAGCGAGAGCAGCATCTCCGTTGATAGCAAAGCGAAAGCTGCATTCTCCAACGAAAGCTGAGTGAAATGTGAGTGAGGATTGTGGCCTGTACGATACGAGGAACTCCAGACTTGCCGTTGGACCAGTCAAGGCAGTCAGCCTTGGTATTTTCGTCACTCGAAACCATCATGTATTGGTATGATCTCACGGTATCTTGAATTTTACCTGCCCGAAGGAGTGCATAGCAACGTTTTTGGTGTGCAGTGACCCATAATGATTTGAGATCCCAGCCGAAGAGCTGAACAAGGAACTTGGTTATGAAGGGTGTTTCGGATTGTATTAACGCACCACCACCAAATCCTCGTAAATTTCATGAATGTCCGATTTTGACGATAAATTGCCGGAGTCGAGAGCGGCAGCAAAATGGTCGGCGGCTTCGTCGTAACGTGCGCCATCCGAGGCTTTGATTCCGAGTTGAACCCGTAGATATGCCTAATGCGCGAGTTGTACAGATGAGATTGAAGAGCACGATGGCCTGAAATACGCGATGAAGCGGAGAGGATGCAAGGCAAATGCAACATACTTTGATCAAGAGCAGGAAATGGAGGATCTGTGAATCTTGATCTGTGTACATTGATGCAACATCAAATGCTGCCCTCACATCCGGGACACGGCCTTTTCCGCAGAGGGAAATACCCTTGGATACATAGCCCGTCAAAGAGGGCTGAATGCTAATGGACTATGTCACCGTCGGGTTAGTCTTTCGTAGGGGGGCAATGATGAGTCAGTAAACTTCACCTTGATTGCATCCTGAAGGGCGTGGTCCCAATCGTGTTTTCGCGCCCTAACGAATGAACGGTGTGCGTAGGAAGTATGGTTGTTCGGATTGGCGTTGATATCTTGAGTGAGTAGTTCTTCGGCGATAGATAAGTCTGCATTTACACAAGGAATACGGGCGGTCGTGATGGCTAGGATCTGCAAAAAAAACACGCCTGAATTATGGTATATATGAGCGAAGGACGGAAACATGCCTTTGAGCGATGGGCGTAGGGAGTATGATTGTTCGCATCGGCGTTGATATCATGTGTGAGTAGTTCCGATTCGTCAGTAGGTAAGTCTCCATCTATGCATGCATCGCGGACTGTTGTGTTGGCGATAGTCTGCAAGAAGCATGCTTGATTTTTTGTACATGATTCGAGGACGGAAACATACCTTTGGATGAGGCACTGTCCACTCCGAGATCATCTTATCATTACCTCCGCTGAAGATATGCTTGCCGTCCCCGGAGAAAGTGACGCATAACGTGAAGGATGAGTGCTTGAAGATGGCAACGGTTTGTCGGTCTGAGAGCTGCCAGAGACGAACATGGTTGTCATCAGATGCGGAGGCGAGGAGTGTGCCAGCAGGATGAATGGCAATGGAATTGATTCGTTCAGTGTGGCCCGTCCAAGGATCCCCGATCTGCTTCCATGTTGTTGTGTCCCATTCGCGTATGGTAGGATCGACGTTATCGCCACCTGTGAGAATGCGTGTGCCATCGGGCGTCCACGCGAGTGACAAGTTGTATGATGTATGACCCTTGAAGTATGCGAGGTGTAAATTTCAATGTTGTTTTCCGCTGCGATGGCAAGAAGTTCTCCAGACGGTGAATACCGTATGCAGTTGACAAAACTATCACACTCGATATCTTGTTGCAGCTCCCGGGTTTTGGTATTCCACAGTTTCGTCATCACGTCGTAATATGAACCAGTGGCAAGCACTGTTCCATCTGGAGAAAAATCCAGTGCGTTGATGTTATCGACGTGGGCTTCGATTCTGGCAAGTGATTTGCCAGTTTCTCCGTGCCAGACGATGACCTCTCCAAAGTAATCACCGCTTGCTATCAATTGCCCATTCTGCGACATAGCCAATGCCCGCACGGCAGTGCGATGCCCTTCCATCTTCTTCAACACGACACCTGTCTTCATGTCCCATACACGAAGGGTGTTGTCATCCGAGCCCGTAACCATCCGTCGTTTATCGGGCAAAACTGCGACTACATTTATGTTATCTCCGTGGCCTCTGAACTCTTGCAGGGGTGTGATGATTGGGATGAGGCTCGACATTTTGCTGCAGGTTGATGGTGTTGAGCACGGTCGAGGTAGACTTTTGGAGGGATTGTGTCTCTCTAAGCTGCAAAGGTGCGTGTATTGTGTGTTTTATGGTGCTTTACTCGTCAGCCCGCCTTGTTTCAATAGACGCCCAGGACACTTAAGGCTGTTCGCGTCCACGCCTCCGACATCACCGCTGTCCCATATGCCCTCCAAGCACCAATACATACATGCGTGCCACTCTTGTCTTCAAAGCTTCCAGAATGTGTCCCGTCACCTCCAGTCGAGCAGTCGGTACTTGCTAGCGCTCGAATCTGATTATTTTTCATCGTTGTTTTTCGTGTCGAACAGCTACTCCAGCACATCACCATGTCACTCCATGCACATAACTTTCTACAATATCACCCTTTATCCCGCCGACCCGCAAGACCTGTTTGTGTACTGGATGCAGCCGAAGTCGTTTCTTCTGGCATTTAAACCTCTGTCACGGAGGAGCACTTTTCTTCCAGGGCGGCTCTGTTCTAGCAGTCTTGCGACGAGCCTTCTTGCAACCCAATCCTTGGGCCGCTCGGTATGGGGTTGTTGGAGAACCACTTCAAGCTCGCTCGTACAGTTATGATCGTGCTAGGTTTTGATGAGGAAATAAGTGCATTGCGGGTAATTTCCATTCTGAACACTAACAGGATATGTCTTCTTCAAGATACCAAAATGATGGAAAAATATGGGTTTACCTTGCTTGGCTTCTCCTCGCCATTCACACTCGCATCCACACCACTACTAGTAGGAACAACATCATGTCTCTCTTGTCCTCTTGCTCTCAACCCCGATATCGAGAGTATGGACGAGTGCCTCCACGAAGGTCTCATCTAGCCCAGGATGAAGGTCACCAAGATCACGAATCAGCACAAGGCGCATCTTAGCATCCACCACAGCCGTACGGGTCTACTCATCAAGTGAGTCATACACAGATGTGACCGCAAGCTAGTATATCATTATTGTGCGTCGATTTGTCTGTTTAAACCGAGCTCTTCGTCCACCTTGGCATATGATTTCGGCAGATCTGTTCTCGGTCATTTTAGATTATGTCCGTTTGTGCTAGGTTTTCGTTGTACACAACTGATATGGAGAATAGGAACGATGTTTCCCATTGCACGATGCCACTATGTGCAAGCTGTATTCAAGTGCCAGGTGCCAGTGTCCTATTCATATATTCTTCCCAACGCTGGTTGTAACTGAAATTGGCATGTTGTGCTGTCAACTTATGTGTACATCATTGATCATTATTCTTGTGCTTATCCAAGCCAGGGTGTATTCGCAACAAATGACTGGAGTTGTGAGTGATTCGTTAAGGTCGCTGCATTGTGATTCTATGTTTTATATAGTATGATGCCTACTAAAGCCCTTTCACGACTGCATTCAAATGATCGCGAATGACTACCTTCGTGATATGTCCACCATTTCAGTGAGTGATTAGATACCTACGTGTATATTGCAATTTTCATTTTATGGATACCTCGGACATGGGCTCTCCGCTTCATTTTTCGGTTTTCGATGGAATTTAATCTCGGGATGAGGGGGTGATGTGAAGAAGAGACAGACTGCAGTGCTATTTATTACGACTTGGAAACAATCAACTGATAGGGGTTTTCATGATGGTCAAAAAAGGCAAGTGTTCCCAGGCTTGGTGGTTGGTGGATTGTGGAATGAACAATCGTAGCTCTCGCAGTTTTGATTCTACGTATACTTGCGTGCTAGGACATCCTGCTCCTTTCCTTTCTCTTGTACTTATCTGCTGTCTGGTTTATGATCTGTGTTACGAATTGCCATGCCTTTCCCATTTACATTCAGTTTCCGCGTACCGGGTCTTCACAATCCGTTTACCACTTCACCGGCAGTCAAACCGTCCCGGAATGACAAGAAAGATGCACTGCTTGATCCTATTTCTCGACGTATTAATCGCGCCTTGCCTCCTCCCCGCCGCGCATCACCATCGCCCTCACCATCACTATCACCATTTGTACCACTAAACCGTAAACGCGGTTGGGTCCCTTCTATCTCTGAACCCTGCCAAGCCGCCACAAGTGCCGCATCTACTCGCGGTTATCTCGACACACCCGCCAAGTACAGAGATATGGCGAATGAAGCGCCTGAACAAGAGTTTGTTGAAGACGTGTTTACAGGTGTGTCTCGATCATCCATGATGTAGTATTACATGTTTCGCAAGCGATAGCGCCATGCGCATGCCATGTGTCCGAGTGCTTCGCGACCCACGCGTTGTCCATGCGCCGGCTATGGTTTTTATTTGGGAATCGCGTCTCTTCCTTTTTTACTTGCATCTTTCAACCCACTTTCATTCATGCTTTTCGATATCGTTATTGAAATAAATGTAGAATTACCACCCGCCAAGCGGCGTCGCACTCTCGCTGGTTCGATCGTGTCTACAGCGTTGAGCGCTGCTCTTATCGGGACTGCTGTTGGTCTCACTGTATATCGCCTGTGAGTGCTGAATTTTGGTGTGATGTTGATGTTACTTATCGATGTTGAGCGCAGCTGGCGGGACCGAGGCAAGGAACAAGAAAGAATACAACCGCAACCACCGCCATACCACCCGGGTGACTGGGTCCCCGAACAAGTATGTACAGTTTGGCATGCGTTGTCGTCTCATCATTGATGTGCTATCAGTACAAAGATATTCAAGTTACCCCTCCTACTCCGAAATCGCGCAAGTCTCGCCCAACACCTTCCTCTGTTCGTCGCTCTGGCACACGAAGTCGCAGGATCCGACCTCGTGGCCGACCAGTTACACCATCACGTAGTGTCTCTCCTGCCTTCATGGGTCATCCACCCCAAGAATTTGATTTCGTGCACGTAAACCAAGACGAAGAAGAGGATGAACCTGAAGCCGACGAAATGGACTGGATCGGCGACAGACTATCTAAGCTGATACAAGAAGGACACAGAGCTTTGAATACGGAGGTTGTGGTGATGAGTGAAGCGAAGGAAGATGAGGTGGATGATGGTTCGGGTGACTGGGAGGAAGAGCAACCTGTCACATCTATTTCCAGGGGTAGTTCCTTCCGCCGGACACATCGACCCCGTGACAATCAGCCTGCCTCCTTCACTTTGCCATCCTCTCCGGACTCGTCATCTAGGAAGCGCAAATTTATCGGGGAAGCTATACACCTTTCCCCTGATCGCCAAGATTTTTCGAGGTTGTCAGTGCCTAGTACACCTCGTCGGATTGCTCGCGAATCTTCGATGGATATCGACGCTTGCGCTACTATTACAAGCAGCTTCAAGGAGGATACGAGTGCCTGGGAGAGTCCAGAGCTTAGAGAGTCTATGGAGCGGGCCAGAGCACAGTACCTGGAGAGACGGATGGGCGCACGATCATGATGGATACATACATATTACTTACTTGTAACTTACTGACGCCTTTTCTCACTGGCACTATGCCTCTATGTGACATATTAAGTATGGTCTCATGCTGTATCATTAGAATGGTCATTGCCACTGCGCCGTAGTTTCGGCTGTATTTGGAAGCACAGCTTGGACTGCGGCTTGTGTCTGTTGGGAAAGCTTCATGATAAAGATAACCAGCTTCTCGAACCGTCGGAAACTCGCGCTTCACGTTATGCCGATTTGCCGATCTTAATTCTGACTCGTTTCGGAAGTACTCGACTCGTACTCTCCTCAGTACTCAGTACTCAGTACTCAGTGTCGAAAGTTCATGAAACGGCATGCAGTGCTACATGTACAGCAGTCTCGTTATCTCCAAGGTCTATATACTAAATTCAAATCGAGCTGGACCCATCAGAGTCCGGGTTGCAATCTTACGGCACCGCAGCAAACATGAAACGATCAAGATGACCACATGATGCGCAGCGTGTTCCGGTATTCTGATTTAAACCTTCCTTAGTATCACTTACGTCTTTCTCTGCCATTTTCTCCACTATACCCATATTCTCTTACCTTTCCTTTAGTTGCTCCAGACGGTCCAGCGCACCAACCCCTGCCGGCACCCTTTGCACTTCTCATCCTCAAGCACTTTTCACTCATGCCATCCTATGGTCTGACCAAGCGCGGTACACGGTTTTTCTTCCTCGCCGTGATATTATGTTTTGTGCTCCCTGGAATACTTTACCACCGTGAAGTACGAAACTATTTTACCGACCACCTACCGCCATTATACGAGGACTATCGAGCCCGGGAGCAAAAATTGGAGCATTACAAGGAGTACGAAACGAGGAACGATGTGAAATATCTCTGGTCAGCAAATCATGCACATAGTGGGTCATACTTCTTTTCATTTGATCCATCATGCGTTGATCGTGCATAGGTTCAGGATGGGGGAATGTTATGCAAGACTATGTCATGAATGGACTACTTGCACATAGCACAGGACGCTCGTCAGTCCCTATTCCGTTCCTTTACTCGGTTCCCACATTTCTAATCTTGTTTTCGATGACGTCTAGTTTTGTCTTTGATGACTACATCTGGAATCCAGATGGTTCGCTCTTTACGGATTATAATGGTCATTTAATTCCCTCTCGCATTCCCTTGACAGCACTATTGGGCGGCAAGTACAACATGGTCGATCTCCGCGCATACGCCCCATTAACTCCGATTGTTTTAGGTGTCATGGTGGGTGGTCAAATGCCCCCTGGCGATACCACTCCTCGTGCGGTGTCCAAGACTTTCTTCAACAAAGTTTGCCCCAATCCGACACTCCTTCAGGTGGCGGATGTAAACGATGATCGTATGCGATTCGACGAAGACGTGCCAGCTTCCTATATATTCGAAAAGTGGCTCGAAAAAATTAACTCGATCGAGGACCCGTGTGTAGAAATTGAGTCAAATAATAATGCAATCTTTGAGTACTGGTGAGTCATATTCATCCTCTTTGGATGATCAATGGAAGACGTCAGACGTCGCGTAGGATATTTGGACACAAGAGGATGCTGTCCATATGGGAATACCTCAAGAATTCCCCAGTATCGACGCACTGGGGGTGGTCGCCTTTAATACAAGATGCATACAAACGAAATCGCCGCATCTTTGTGCCGAATGCGAGATCTTCTATTTTTGAAGGGCTCACTGGTTCGGCTGCTGCGGAAAACTACTCAAACCCGATACCTGGTCTCCTAGCGCTGCACGTGCGAAGGGGTGACTTCCAGGACCACTGTGTCCACCTGGGCAAATGGTCGTCAAATTGGAATGCGTTCAATCAGTTCCCCGAGTTCTCTGACAAGTTCGATAGGCCTACTGATGGCGGATGGGGCGAGACATCGGAGAAGAACATGGAGATGTATATGCAGCGGTGCTTCCCCACAATCGAACAAATCGTCCAGAAAGTCACACAAGTGCGCGTCGAATCGGAAAAGCCGCTGACGCATATCTATATCATGACCAATGGCGCTACCGATTGGGTTCAGGAGCTGAAGGAGGCCTTGGAGAGCTCTGGGACTTGGGACCAGATTAAGAGCAGCCGCGATCTCGATATAACATGGGAACAGAAATTTGTGGTGCAGGCGTTGGATATGTTTGTGGCTCAAAGATCTGAAGTGTTGATCGGAAATGGGGTAAGAGCTGCTGTAGCTTAGTCGCCGGTGCAAGACTGACGGGCGTCTCGTTACAGTGGTCGAGTCTGACCTCGAACGTTGTGATGTTGCGTATGGCACGGGGTCTACTCCCGGACAGTAACAGATTCTGGTAATGACGTTTACGACTCATTCGTCCAAGAGGCGTGCATTAGCCAAGTGCCGAGTACGACCCAATCGGTGTCTGGGGTCCTGAGATGCAGGTTTGGAGTCTGAACAAGTTTCGTCTATCATACGATAGTCTATTAGAGGCACGGGCGGATGGACGATCTATCATGTTGATTAATTTACAGTTTTTGTGCGCCAGGACATAGTCGCTACAGTAATACACCATTATCTTCGCCAGGTACGTATATATTACTTACGTTGCAGACTATCAAACATTATTATCGGACAACGAAACTTTTCTGTATCGACATCGAACAGTCCAGGGCCCATACATGCATGTCTGCAATTTTCGGACAGGGAATAACACCAATGGTCTTTCGACGTCTTCGCAAATTCGCCAATCCATCTGGCACACGTAGTTATATAGATACGAGAGTCCTGATCACTACTAACCTGCCAGTGGTTGCATGAAGGGCGCGGGGTGACAAGGCTAATAACTTGAGCTCCGAGCCATTCTGTAACGTTTAATTCAGTACGTAGGCTCCGGCACTACACGAGAGCTGAGCGCTGATTAATATTCACTCTCCAGCTTATCGCAATCGGCCGTTGCGTGCTTGATATTGATACCTTTGAATCCAATTCCTCCACCAACGAAGGTGGCTTTGATCAGGATCATGACGACGTTCGCCGATCAGAGAGCCGCCTCGTGAGACGTTGTGAGATGCGGAAGCGACCAGATACAAGCAGGATATATCTATGGCTATGGATGATATCACCGACCTACTAGTCAATGGCATCCACTGTGACTCCCATGTGGTGAAATCTTATTTATCTGAGAGGTGGAGGTGAGTGGAGTTCAGAGTGTTCTACGGAAACACAAGGGAAGTCAACAGGGTGAAGCAGCACAATACACGCATCTGCAGCTTAAATTTCGACACCTACGATCCTTCAAAAGTCTACCTCGACCGTGCTCCACATCATCAGCATCCAGTGAGATCTCGAAGCACCGCACTCCGTCGAGTTCCTGAAGATTATGAGAGCGGCGTAACCGCAGTCGCAGGTTTTCCTGATAGACAGCATATAGTGACAGGCTTGAATGACAAGACGCTTCTGTTGTGAGACTTGAAGACAGGTATTGAGTTGAAGAAGATGGAGGGGCATCGCAGTGAGGTGCGGCGGTTGGCAGTGTGGCGATGGTGAGGATATTCCGAGGCTGTACCACGGGATTTGGTTGCATCATTGTGCACACAGGGATCTTTAGAGTCTATTGGATGAAGAAGTGATATTGGAGTGAGCTATATACACGCGTTCGAAGGAGTGACCTGGTGATGAGCTGGAGTAGCTGCTAGATACGAAAAAGATCAGCATTCATGCAGTTAGATTCGAGCGCTGGAAAACACGGACTGCTCTACTTGATGTAATGGAATATATTCTGTAAGCTACGAAGACAAGAGTCGGATGCATGTATGCACTGCAGATGTGCATGCTGTCGAGGACAGCGGGCATGACAATAGGGTGCATTACGGTGATAGAGCATCACTGAAAACCGGATAACCCGGTATGACAATATTTACCTTATAAGGTTGGCGAAATCTGTGTTGTCCTTATATGCCCATGTATTGGCCTACTTATCAAGCATCATTTTCCTGATCCGTGAGCTTGTTTGTCATTTCGACACATTAATTTAACAGTATGTCGAATTCTAAGCTGGTGGTATAGTTTTTGCATTCATGCGTAAAAATGGCTTAATACTATATAGCAGTGCAGAATGATAGGAAGACGTCGATGCTGTAGGCATACGCTCAACGTATATGGCGCTGATCTATTCAAAAATTCTAGACACACAAAACTCACACACACCACTGTGAGTTGCACTCGTCCTCCATGGCTTCGCTACATTTGCTTGTCATTGTCATATTTTCTGATTCAACAATTCATCTCAAGACGCAGTCAGTGCCATCCTTCTTCGCTTCTGAGGTCCTAACATCTCTTACTCGACATTGAGCCGACTTTTCGAACAGGCACTGCCGGTCTGTCAAAAGCTCGAAGGGATGTGGTGCTTGGAATGAGCTGTGACATTTTACTGGAGATTGATGGTGTTGAACGCGGCCGAGGGATTGTGGGTACCTTTCTCTAAGCTGCAGAGGTGCGTGTAATATGTATTGTGCATTTTTATGCTGCTAACTACCTCATTTCCATAGGTACCCAAGACTTAAACTTACCTCTCCCTCATCTCCTTCTCGCCCTCCTCCACTCCTCTCATTCTGGCGCCTTCCGGTGTGGTTCGCATATGTTCGAGCCACGTCAGCATTTGCTGACATGCGCTGGGCATGTGCGCTAAGCACTGGCGGTTGTTGGGATCGGGCAGTAGTGAATGGTGGTCTGGATGATCCCTCAATCCCACTTGAAACCTATTCTGCATTTTGGCCTTTCTTCAAAGTCAACATTGGCCATGTGTCCTCGACCGATGCTTGAAACTGCCGTTATCTCTGTTGGTTTTAGCTGTCTGCAACTGACGCCGAAGCTCGCAGCCTTACCCGGCTCCGACCCTGCTCCTTCTCTTTTCCTATTCTGAAATAGTTTGACCACTGGATCTCAAAATGAACGAGGTACAACTCCCTTGGGAAGGGTCAAGACCTCAGTCACCACCGGCCGAGCATATCTTCCGGTCATTGATAAGTAAGGACCCGACTCAGATTTTATTTACAATCCCCACTATCACCTACTCTGCCTTCAATCACTCATTAACGCTACTTCCTGCAAGTTTCTCGACAGGATGCCATCCAGAAAGTCGCACTGTACTACATGGTCTGGCAACAGGATATGTCATGTCGTGGTCTATGTTTCTGTCTAAGGATGACTGGTCTTCGATGATATGGCTGAACTCGATCTCATATTTGGATTTGATCCCTGCGACCAACTTCTATTCCATGGCCAAAAACTCGATCCTATGGCTGAACTCGATCCTGTTACATCCTATGGTACCACGAGTTCGATTATATACCGCCAAACTCGATCCTATACTGGCACCACCGAGCTTGATTGTACACCGGCACCGCCAAACTCAGTCAACCACTTGAGCAGTGCAAATTTTGCATAAGGAAACAATAGTGTCAAGTTGCCGCGACACCTTGCTTTCATTGGACTTCAAGGCACTAACGATATCTGTTGTGGTTCAACCCATGTTATTGTTCCTGCAGACGGTGTTGATGATGAGATTAGGGTAGAGAATTGGCGAGGCATTGATAAACTACATGTATTGTACTGAGTGTCTCTGTATAATCCTATATAACCCAATGTGACTTCCTGGCCAATCAAGTATAAAACCCGCAATACCATGATGCCAATGAAACAATTGTCCATATGATGGTACAGATGGCAAGAATTTCCATCTCTTTTACTTATTTGACAGGAGAGCCTCTGTGCTAGAAATGCTAAATGAGAGACACTTTTTCGAACATGCTTCACCACTTCAGTACAGTTTTAGTACTGTCACGACATGATTCATGCAGCTAATGCTAAATGAAAACCATCTTGATGATTATTGGTCATAGGGGATAGCGTTCTACACATATATATCTTGTTTTCAGCAATTAGCGTGTTTATCAATCCGTTTGAGTTTTTACACAGCCAAATTCATTCAACTAATGCCGGGCACAGGTAATCATGATAAAGATTGGTCGCAAGGGATAACAATATATTTCTATACAAGACTATGGCTTCTGCACTGCCATATTTTATACGATTATACACATTGTTGGGATTATAATGTGTATATAAGGGTTTATCATAGATCTTGGTTTTCAGTGATGAGGCGTGGGCCCGAACAGCCTGAAGTGTACTGGGCGTCTATTTAAACGAGACAGCTGTGCAGATGAAATGCACCATACACCCTCTACAGCTTAGAGAAAGATACAATACCTCCAAAGTTTGACCTCGACATCATCCACATCAAGTAAAATGTCGGAGCTCATTACAATCACCACGCCCTTGCGAAAGTTCAGAGGCCATGAAGGATACATAAATGCAGTCGCAGTTTTCCCCGATAAACGACGAATGGTTACGGGCTCGGGTGACAAGACGCTTCGTCTGTGGGACTTGAGGACAGGCGTTGTGTTGAAGAAGATGGAAGGACATGACAATGTGGTGCAGGCATTGGCTGTATCACGAGATGGACAATTGATAGCAAGCGGTGATGCTGAAGGAAAGGTCATCTTCTGGCACGGAGAAACTGGCGAATCACTCGCCAAAATCGAAGCACACTCCAAATCGATCAACTCGCTGGATTTTTCTCCCGATGGAACAGTGCTTGCTACTGGTTCATATGACACAATGACGAAACTGTGGAATACCATAACCTGGCAGCTGCAAGGAGACTCTCCGATCAATTGTGGTGCTTGTGTCAACTGCGTACAGTATTCACCATCCGGAGATCTTGCCATCGCAACAGACCACCACATTGAAATCTACAATTCAGCCACCAGGAAATGTGTCACATCATTCAAGGCTATGACACACAAAATACAACTCGTCACTCGCGTGGACGCCCGATGGCACACGCCTTCTCACAATCGGCAAACATCAGGATCCTACTATACGCGAATGGGATACAAAAACATGGAAGCAGGTTAGTGATCCCTGGACGGGCCACACTGACCGAATCAATGCCATTGCCATTCATCCTGCTGGCACACTCGTCGCATCCGCATCTACTGACAGCGACATCCGTCTCTGGCAGTTCTCAGATCGACGAACCATTGCCATCTTCAAGCAGTCATCCTCCACGACACGCATCACCTTCTCCGTGAACGGCAACCATATCCTCAGCGGAGGCTTCGATAAGATGATCTTGGAGTGGCCAGTACCTCAGGGTATACATCCAAATGTATGTTTCCGTCTCTGACTCATATACCACAAATCGAGTATGCTTGTTGCAGACAATCGCCACCACAACAGTCCGCAATGCGTGCATAAATGGAGACTTGTCTACTGACGAAGAACTACTCATGCAAGATATCAACAGCGATGCGAACAACCATACTCCTTACTTCCATCGCTCAAAGGCATGTTTCCGTCCTTGACTCATATATACCACAATTCGAGCATGTTTCGTACAGATCCTAGCCATCATACCAGCCCGTATTGCGTGTGTAAATGGAGACTTATCTACCGCCGAAGAAGAACTACTCACTCAAGATATCAACACCAATCCGAACAACCATACTTACTACGCCCATCGGTCATTTGTCATGGCGCGAAAACGCGACTGGGACCGCGCCCTTCTGGACGCAATTAAGGTGAGAATCATCGCCGCCTTATACAGGGCTAACTCGACGATGACATAGTCCATCAGGACTCAGCCCTCGTTGATGGGCTATATCTCCAAGGGTATTGCCCTCTGTGGAAAAGGCCGCATCCTGGATGCGAGGGCAGCATTTGATGTTGCATCCATGTACACGGACCAGGATACAGAAATCACACATTTTCTGCTATTGATCAAGGTATGGTATGTTACATTTGCCTCACATACTCTTCCCTTCATCGCGTATTTCAGGCTATCGCGCTCTTCAATGCAGATCAACATGACGAGGCAAACCTGCTCCTCAAAGAACTCGCTGCCGGTTGTCCGAATGGTGATATTCTCGCATGTCGTGTCGTGCAAGTAAGTGTCATCCATGCCTGGTCATTAACACTCATCTTTACAACCCGCACATTAGGCATATCTACGCGTTCAACTCGGAATCAAGGCTTTGGATGGCGCACGCTACGATGAAGCCACCGACCATTTCACTGCCGCTATCGACTCCAGCGATTTATCACCGAAATCGGATATTCATGAAATTTACGAGGATTTGGTGGTGGTATGTTGATTCAGATCCGAAACATTTTCCATAACCAAGTCACTTGTCCAGCTCTTCGGCTGGGATCTCAAACCATTGTGGTTCACTGCACACCAGAAGTGTTGTCATGCACTCCTTCGGGCGGGTAAACTCCAAGATGCAGTGAAAAGATATCAACACATGATGGTTTCAAGTGACGAAATTACAAATGCCGACTGCCTTGACTGGTCCAACGGCGAGTCCAGAGTCCGTGATGTCGTGCAGGCTACAATTCTCACTCGCATTCCTCTCAGGTTTCAAGAAGGAATGCAGCGCGCTCTGCGCTGCCCACGGAGATGCTGCCTTCGCTGCAAACGATTACGACAAGGCTATTGGCCTATACTCAACGGCAGTCGACCTGGATTCTACATCATCTTTGCAAATCGCAGCCACGCAAAGTTAAGTAAAATGCTATGGGAAGACGCACTCCTCGACGCGCAAAAGGTACGATGACAATTAAGTTTTGTAGTCCATGCTCACTTTGGCGCTGCATAGGTCACCGAACTCAATCCCTCGTCTCACATTGGATACAAGTTGACACACGCAGCGCTGCGTGGCGCGCAACGTTACAATGACGCCATCGAGGCCTTCACAATCATGTTGTCCAAGTTGGACGATGCTCCCGAAGCTCACATACGAGGTAAGCACCGGAACGCGCATGCATCATCTCGAAAAACCTATCTCGTTCTGCAGATCTGCGTCAGCAGTACGTCTGTCCATCCGAAGTGGAAGACGCAATTCGAAGAGCAGTTTGGATTGAACTCAGCAACGCTCCCCTGCGTCTGCTCAACACCTCTACGGGGATTCTGTGCGACCGAGCGGCACAGCTAAACTCCTTCAAAATAAGTCCAGAGTACAGGGAGCTTTTGTCATCCATAACGAAGCGTTTGGATCTCCAAATGGAACGCATCAAGGAGGTGGTGGCGATGCACTTCCGTTGTGTTTTGCTATCACACAGGTGGGAAGAGAGAGAGGCGCTGCTGCACGACATCAAAGACAAAGTCGTGTACGAGCTGGATGGACTTGGTGGCACCGCGAAATTGCAGTCGTTTTGCAAAGTCGCTCGTGATGCGGGGTATTGCTGGGCGTGGATGGATACATGTTGCATCGATAAGAACAACAAGGTCGAGCTTCAAGAATCGGTCAATTCCATGTTCGTCTGGTACCGCCACTCGGCGCTCACCATCGTCTACCTATCCGATGTCCCTCCTTCATCCCAACCCGGCGCACTGACAGGCAGTGTTTGGAACGAGAGAGGATGGACATTTCAAGAGCTCGTCGCTCCGAAAGTTGTCAGATTTTATCAGAAAGATTGGTCATTATATCTGGACGATCGCTCTCGCAACCACAAAGAGTCCCCAGCAATCATGAAGGAGTTGGAGGGTGCCACGGGATTAGATCCACAGGCCCTGATCTCCTTCCGTCCAAGGATGAGAGATGCTAGACAGAAACTGCAATGGGCATCGAAGCGCGTCACCACTGTGCAGGAAGACACCGCGTACTCGTTATTTGGTATCTTCGACGTCCACTTACCTGTCATCTATGGCGAGAGGAAGCAGAGCGCGCTCGGGCGGCTCCTGCAGGATATCGTCTCTCGGTCGGGTGACATTACTTCCCTCGACTGGGTCGGACAATCGTCCGAGTTCAATAGTTGCTTTCCAGCCGACATCATCTCATATGCAACCCCGCCATGCTCCCTACCATCATTGTCTGAAGATGAGATTCAGACAGCGGTCTCTTCTTTGCGAAACATTGTGGCTGTGGATTCAGCTTCGAAACTGTATGACCTGCTCGAGAACACGAATGCTCCCCTCTTCGCAAACCGCAGACTCCGTCTGCCTTGCATCGCATTCCGTGTCAATGAAGTCAAACGGAGGCGCGGTGACGCTGCTCATTCCACGTATGGAGTGAAAGCAGATGGGCTTCGGGACTTGGTGATCACCACAGACGAGACACTAATTCAATTCTCGCGCGTAAAGCCCACTCAGCAGACATTCTTTCTTGTCCGTCCATGGGATCGTCGTCTCCTTGGACTGCCTGACTTTTCGGAGCAGCTTACCTTCGCAGACGAAGAGGAGAGCGTAGGGGATTGGTCCGAGTCCGAATCTGCATCTGACCACACTGACGAGCCGTCCAGCGACTCACCTGGAGAAGAGGAATTGTCGGTTGACTCGGATATTCACTCGCGATCATTGCGTTTGATGGTTCACCTTGGGCAGGCTTTCAGCGCACTTTTGGTAGCGCAGCAACGCGTTGGAGAGTACAAGAGGGTCGCTTCGGACCATAACATCATTGCGCAGGTCAAAGACATGGCTTCGATTGACATTCTGAACATCAGGACCCTAGACATATTGTAGTTGTATGGTTTTTTCATGCGGAAATATTGACCTTGACCTATCGTATCATCTATATCAATGCGAGTACAGAGGGCAACTTATGTGTACACGAGTACTAGTAATGTTAGGGTACAAAAAAAAACTAATCTATTTCGGTGTTTCAAGATGCACGAGAAGCCACTCGTGGCGAGGGCAGTATTTCCATTGGCAACGTGGAGTTCCCTCCATTCCTCATTGAGAGCTGAGGGTAGCATGAGTGAAAGTCATAGCACGGGTGACATCAGTACTGAAAGACTACCTGGGAGCCAAGCGAGGAAGATAGCCTTCGTAGGCTCATCGCTCATGTCTATCATGTATCGATATGATTCGAGTGCTGCTCCAAATTGACCTCCCCGAACGAGCGCGTGGCATCGTTGCTGGTTCGCGTTTTGCCACAAGGACTTGAGGTCCCAGCCAAAAAGCTGCGCAAGCACGCGGTTGAGCGTGGATGATTATGACTGTGTCAAGTCATATCAACGTACCACGACAAAGCCCTCGTACATGGAATGAATGTCTGACTTGGAAAAGAAAACGCCAGCATTGACAGCGGCAGTAAAGTGGTCGACAGCTTCTTTGTAGAGGGCGTTATCCATGGCAATATTTCCCAGTTGGACTCGCAGATATGCCTGATGTGCGAAGCACAGAAAAATCAGTGAGCATACGAACCTGGGCTTGGTCAAGCGTATGTTGCTCACTTCTACAACACGAGAAGCAAGAGGATCGGCGTTGGGCCAGGCAGCTAGCTCTTGGACGAAGCGCATTGCTTCTTCATGGTTATTTGCATTGAACAATGCGATGGCCTGAAAACCTCTAATGAAGCATCGAATACGAGTAAAATATTCACCTACTTTGATCAAGAAAAGAAATTGCGTCGTCAATGAATCTCCGTCGGTGGACGTGAATGCGAGGTCAAATTCTGTCATCGCTTCTCGGATCTGTTGCTTCCCGCAGAGGGCGATGCCGTTAGAGATATAGCCTGACAATGAAGGCTGAATGCTAACAGACTATGTCACGACCAACGTTAAGGGGGACATGATGGGGGGTGCCAGTGTACTCACCTTGTTTGCATCATCAAGTGCGCGGTCCCAGTCGAGTCGTCGCGCCATGACGAATGAACGGTTGGCATAGGAGGTATGGCTGTTAGCATCAACTTCGATCTCTTGCGTGAGTAATTGTTCGGCGGTAGTCAAGTCTCCCGTGATGCATGCATCATGGATGATGGTGTCGATAGCCAGGATCTGCATGAAGGCAGGGGCATGCTCGACTTATATGTTACGTGAGTCAAGATTGGAAGCATGCCTTTAAATCGGAGCATTGAGCCTTTGAATCAAAAGACGCGAGATGAGATGATGAATGACCAGAGAATCAAAAACAAAGTACCCTTGCCACCTGTTCTTTGATAGCATCCTTTGACAGAATATCTTCTGGCACCGCCCACTCTGAGACTCGCTCATTATCATCTCCGCTGAGGATATGCTTCCCATCCATAGTAGAGAGATCGTGGGTGCAGCGAAACTGCAGAGATGTGTGCGCTAGGTGATTTTATCCTGGATTGATCAGACGCCCAAGACACGAGGCTACTCATTCTTCTCATTTCGAGGTCCATGCGGCAGACAGAAGAAATATGCGCGGTCCTGATCAGCCACGCGCTACTCCTTTGAGCAGCCATAGATATGGTATTTGGTCTGGTGACACGTCGACCTTCTGTTCCATGGAATGTTCTTGCTGCAGAACCGAACTCTTCCTTGCGTGGTATCGGCACTGCAGTTTTCGCTGGTGTTCCTTGAAATTTGTATTGAAGATAAGCGATAGTAATCAGTTGTTCGAACTCGACTTTGCTCCACTACATCGAACTTCATCATGATGTTCAGCGGCGACACCAGTATGAGGGTTGCGGATCGGTGTCTATTACTGGTTCACCACCTTTGCCTGATTCCTGTTGGGAGAATAACTAAGACTGCCATCGGTCTGCATCTATACTGGGTTCTTCAGTTTTTTACTCACGACAACCCTCTCTTTGGAGGTGACATTGCGGGTGGCAGGAACATGTGATATGGGGAATGCAGGCCCTCAAACGATGGCTTCGAGACATTGGACTGTAGTGAAGGAAACGAGATTCGCAATCAGTGACAACGGATCAGGCCTCAGGGTCTCTAGAGACTGTTTTCATGTTATAAAAACCACAATACGATACGAGCGCAAAGAAATACAGGGAACGTCAATGTAACCTTGCAAGAAATCTTCGTGTCACGATGATATGCAACCTACAGCGTCCTGCAGTCTTGCTTGAGAGCTAAGTGAAGAGCGATTTAGGACTGTACATAGCACGAGGTGACATCACTGAAAAGACTCACCAGAGAACCAAGCACGAAAGCAGACCTTGTAACTTCATTACTCACGTCCTGTTATGGATCGGTACGATTCAAATGTTTCTGCAAGTATACCTAGTACCCGAACGAGTGCACGGTTAGTGCAATAGCCTGAAACACGTCGTCTTGCAAACTTAAAACTCCGTTCATGGCGGAAGCTTTCTGAATATTCCTGGCTCAGAGTCACAGATGGAGGCGTGGGCATGAACAGCCTTAAGTGTCCTGGGCGTCTATTGAAATGAGGCAAGCTGTGAAGCACCATAAAACGCACCATACCGTACCCTCTACAGCTTAGAGAAAGACACAATCCCTCCAAAGTTTAGCCTCGGCTGTATTCTATACCATCAACATTCAGTAAAATGTCGGACATCATTCCAATTGCTACACCCCTACGAGAGTTCAGAGGCCATGAAAATTGCATAAACGCAATTGCAGTTTTGCCCGATAAACGACGGATGGTTACAGGCTCGGTCGACAAGACGCTTCGTCTGTGGGACTTGAAGACAGGTGTGATGTTGAAGAAGATGGAGGGACATCGCAGTTGGGTGTTCGCATTGGCAGTATCACAAGATGGGCAATTGATAGCAAGCGGTGATTGCGATGGAGAGATCATCGTCTGGCACGGAGAAACTGGCTAATCACTGACCAAAATCGAAGCACACTCCGATTTTATATCCTCGCTGGATTTTTCTCCTGATGGAACAGTGCTGGCCACTGGTTCATATTGTGAAAAAATAACGAAACTGTGGAATACCAAAACCTGGCAGCAGCAAGGAGATCCAATCGAGTGTGGTGATCAGTGTGTTAAGCGCATACGGTATTCACCGTCCGGAGAACTTATTGCCATCAAATCGAATGGCAATATGGAAATTTACGATTCAAGCACGAAGAAACGCGTCACATCAGTCCTAGTCAAGGCTTGTATATCATTGACCTTGGCACTCGCGTGGACGCCCGATAGCACACGCCTTCTCACAGGTGGCGGTCAGGGGGATCCTACCATACGTGAATGGAATACAACAACCTGGGAGCAGGTCGGTGATCCTTACAAGGGCCACACTCACGATATCAATGCTATTGCCATTCATCCTACTGGTACGTTCGTCGCATCTGGATGTAATTACGGCGATGTCCGTCTCTGGCGGCTCTCAAATCGACGAACCGTCGCTATATTCAAGCTAAAGGCGTACGGTGACGTCACTTTCTCCGTGGATGGCAGCCGCATCCTCAGTAGAGGCAGCAATAGCATCATCTCAGAGTGGGCAGTACCTCGGGGTATTCATCGTGAGGCATGTTTCCGTCCCTGACTCATATACAAAGAATTGAGCATGGTTCTTGCAGACTATCGCCATCACAACAGCCCGCGATGCACGGCGAGATGGAGACCTATCTACTGATGAAGAACTACTCACGCACAAGGCACACCAGAAACAGTGTGATGCACTCTTTCGGGAGGGTAAACTCCAAGATGCCGTGGAATCGTACCAACACATGATGGCTTTGAGCGACGAAACTGCAAATGCTGACTACTTTGACTGGTCTAGTAATGGCAAGTCTCGAGTCCGCAATGTCGATCGCGCAGGCTACAATCCTTACCCATATTTCTCTCAGATTTCAAGAAACAATGCAGCGCACTCTGCACTGCTAACGGTGATGCTGCCTTGGCTGCAAGCGATTACGACCAGGCTATTGATCTATACTCCATGGTGATCGACCTGGATCCTGCATCCGATGTTGTCTTTGCAAATCGCAGCCAGGCAAACTTGAGTAAAATGCTATGGGAGGATGCGCTCCTCGACGCGGACAAGGTGCGGTAGCACCTACGTTTTCATGGGCCATGTTGACTTCGGCGATCCATAGGTCACCGAACTCAATCCTTCGTCTCACATTGGATTCCAGTTGGCGCACGCAGCGCTGCGTGGCGCGCAACGTTACGATGAAGCCATGGAGGCCTTCACGATCATGTTGTCAAAGTTGGACGAAGCTCCCGAAGCTCACATACGAGGTAAGCCATGGAACACTCCTGCGTCGTCTCTAAAACCCCATCTCGTTCTGCAGATCTGCGTCAGCAGTACGTCTGTCCATCCGAGGCGGAAGACGCTATTCGGAAAGCAGTTATAATTGAACTCACCAACGCCCCCCTTCGTCTGCTCAACACCTCCACGGGAATTCTGTGCGACAGAGCAGCACAGCTAAACTCCTTCAAGACGAGTCCAGAATACAAGGAGCTTTTGTCATTCATAACAAAGCGATCGGATCTCCAAATGGAACGCATCAAGGAGGTGGTGACGATGCACTTCCGTTGCGTTTTGCTATCACACAGATGGGAAGAGAGGGAGGCGCTGCTGCACCACATCCAGGATAAAGATGTGCGCAAGTTGAAGGGAGTTGGCGGGATCACGAAACTGCAGTCGTTCTGCAAAGTCGCTCGTGATGCGGGGTATAGCTGGGCGTGGATGGATACATGCTGCATCGACAAGAGCAACAACGTCGAGCTTCAAGAATCGGTCAATTCCATGTTCGTCTGGTACCATCACTCGGCGCTTACCATAGTCTACCTATCCGATGTCCCTCCTTCATCCCAACCCGGCGCACTGGCGAGCAGTGTTTGGAACGAGCGGGGGTGGACCTTTCAAGAATTAGTGGCTCCGAAAGTCCTTATATTTTATCAGAAGGATTGGTCATTATATCGCAACGATCGCTCTCCCAACCACAAAGAGTCCCCAGAAATCATGAAGGAGTTGGAGGGTGCCACGGGAATAGATCCACAGGCCCTGCTATCCTTCCATCCAGGGGTGAGAGATGCTAGACAGAAACTGCAATGGGCATCGAAGCGCGTCACCACTGTGCAGGAAGACACCGCGTACTCGTTATTTGGTATTTTCGACGTCCACTTACCTGTCATCTATGGTGAGAGGAAGCAGAGCGCGCTCGGGCGGCTCCTGCAGGATATTGTGTCTCGGTCGGGCGACATCACCGCCCTGGACTGGGTCGGACAATCGTCCGAGTTCAATAGTTGCCTTCCAGCCGACATCATCTCATATGCAACCCCGCCATGCTCCCTACCATCACTGTCTGAAGATGAGATTCAGACAGCGGTCTCTTCGTTGCGAAACATCGTGGCTGTTGACTTAGCTTCTAAACTGTATAACATGCTCGAGGACATGAATGCTCCCCTCTTCGCCAACAGCAGACTCCGTCTGCCTTGCATCGCATTCCGTGTCACAGAAGTCAAACGGAGGCGCGGTGACGCTGCTCATTCCACGTATGGAGTGAAAGCAAATGGGCTTCGGAACTTGGTGATCACCACGGACGAGACACTAAAACAGTTCTCGCGTGTAAAGCCCACTGGACAGACATTCTTTCTTGTCCGTCCATGGGATCGCCGCCTCCTTGAGCTGCCTGACTTTGCAGACAAAGTGGAGAGCGCAGAGGATTAGTCTGGATTAGACGACACTGACGAGTCGTCCAGCGACTCGCCTGGAGAAGAGGAGTCGTCAGTTGGCTCGGAAGTTCACTCGCGATCATTGCGTTTGATGGTTCACCTTGGGCAGGCTTTCAACGCACTTTTACTAGCGCAGCAACGCGTTGGAGAATACAAGAGGGTCGCGTCGGACCATAATATCATTGCGCAGGTGAAAGACCCGGCTTCGATTGACGTTATGAATATCAGGACCCTAGACATAATGTAGTTTGTATGGTTTTCCATGTGCGTATATTGATATTGACATATGGTACCATCCATATCAATGCGAGCACAGAGAGCAACTTATGTGTACACGAGTATTAATAATGTTAGGGTACAAAATAAAACTAATCAATTTCCGTCTTTCAAGATCCACCAAGGGCAGCATTTCCATTGGCAACGCGGAGTTCCCTCCATTCCTCGTTGAGAGCTGAGGGTAGCAGGAGTGAAAATAATAGCACGGGTGAAAGACTATGACGTACCAGGGATCCAAGCAAGGAAGATAGCCTTCGTGGGCTCATCGCTCATGTCCATCATGTATCGATACGATTCGAGTGCTGCTCCAAATTGACCTCCACGAATGAGCGCGTGGCATCGTTGCTGGTTCGCATTTTGCCACAAGGACTTGAGGTCCCAGCCGAAAAGCTGCGCAAGCACGCGGTTGAGCATGGATGATTATGACTGTTCCGAGTCATATAAACGTACCACGACAAAGCCCTCGTACATGGAATGAATGTCTGACTTGGAAAAGAACGCGCCAGCATTGACGGCGGCAGTGAAGTGGTCGACAGCTTCTTTGTAGAGGGTGTTATCCATGGCAATGTTTCCCAGCTGGACTCGCAAATATGCCTGATGTGCGAAGCACAGAAAAATGAGTGAGCATACGAACCTGGGCTTGGTCAAGCGTATGTTGCTCACTTCTACAACACGAGAAGCAAGAGGATCGGCGTTGGGACGGGCAGCTAGCTCTTGTACGAAGCGCATTGCTTCTTCATGGTTATTGGCATTGAACAATGCGATGGCCTGAAAACCTCTAATGAAGCATCGAATACGAGTAAACTATTTACCTACTTTGATCAAGAAAATAAATTGCGCCGTCAATGAATCTCCGTCGGTGGACGTGAATGCGAGGTCAAATTCTGTCATCGCTTCTCGGATCTGTTGTTTCCCGCAGAGGGCAATGCCCTTAGAGACATAGCCTGACAATGAAGGCTGAATGCTAACAGACTATGTCACGATCAACGTCAAGGAGGACGTGATGGGGGGTGCCAGTGTACTCACCTTGCTTGCATCATCAAGTGCGCTGTCCCAGTCGAGTCGTCGCGCCATGACGAATGAGCGGTTGGCATAGGAGGTATGGCTGTTAGCGTCAACTTCGATCTCTTGTGTGAGTAATTGTTCGGCAGTAGTCAAGTCTCCCGTGATGCATGCATCATGGATGATGGTGTCGATAGCCAGGATCTGCGTGAAGGCAGGGGCATGCTCGACTTATATGTTACGTGAGTCAAAATTGGAAGCATGCCTTTAAATCGGGGCATTGAACCTTTGAATCAAAAGACGCGAGATGAGATGATGCAAGGACCAGAGAATTAAGAAGAAAGTACCCTTGCCACCTGTTCCTTGATAGCATCCTTTGGCAAAACATCTTCTGGCACCGCCCACTCTGGGACCCGCCCATTATCATCTCCGCTGAGAATACGCTTTCCATCCATCGAGAAGGTGATACAGTACATGGAGTGAGAGTGCTTGAATATCATGATGCTTCGCCGATCCGACAGCGACCAGAGGCGCACTTGGTTATCAAGAGATGCGGAAGCAAGGAGTGTGCCAGCAGGGTGAATGGCAATGGCGTGGATCGCCTGAGTATGGCCTGTCCAAGAATCACCGACCTGCTCCCAGGTCAACGCATCCCACTCCCGTATAGTGGGATCAGTCTCGGAGCCGCTTGAAAAAAGGTGTGTACCATCAGACGTCCACGCGAGTGACATGTTACATTTTGCGTGACCCTTGAAGTTTGCAACACATTCTCGGGTGTCTGCATCATAAATTTTGATCCTGCTCTCCGTTGCAATTGCAAGAAGTTCACCGGACGGCGAATACCGAATGCAACGAACGGGGCTACCACAGTCCATTTGACTTCCTTGTCGCTTCCATGTTTTTGTGCTCCACAACTTTGTCGTGGAGTCACTCGAACCAGTTGCCAGCATGGTACCATCAGGAGAAAAGTCCAATGTGTAGATTCGACTAGAGTGGGGTTTGGATTTGGAAGATTGAGCAAAAGTTTCTCCGTGCCAGGTGATGACTTCTCCGTTGGCATCACCGCTTGCGATCAATTGCCCATCTCGTGATACCGCCAATGCCCACACCTCGCTAGAATGCCCCACCATTTTCTTCGACACTCCACCTGTCTTCAAGTCCCACAGACGAACTGTCTTGTCTTTTGAACCAGTAATCATACTTTGTCTATTGGAGAAAACTGAGACTGCAGTCACGATGGCTCCATGGTCTTTGAACTCTCGAATGGGTGCGGGGCTTGGAACAAGCTGAGACATTTGATTCGAGGTCAGGGTGGACGTGGTAGAGGGATAGTGGGTGAGGCGAAGCTACGGAGATGTGTGCGCTAGGTGATTTATCCTGGGTTGATCAGACGCCCAAGACACGAGGCTATTCATTCTTTTTCATTTCGAGGTCCATGCGGCAGACAGAAGAAACATGCACGGTCCTGATCAGCCATGCACTACTTCTTTGAGCAGCTATACATATGGTATTTGGTCCGGTGACATGTCGACCCTCTGTTCCATGGAATGTTCTTGCTGCAGATCCGAACTCTTCCATGCGTGGTATCGGCACTGCAGTTTTCGCTGGTGTTCCTTGAAATTTGTATTGAAGATAAGCGATATTAATCAGTCGTTCGAACTCTACTTTGCTCCACTTCATCATGATGTTCAGGGCCGACAAGCCTCTCTTTGGAGGTGACGTTGCGGGTGGCAGGAATATGTGATACGAGGAATGCAGGCCCTCAAACGATGGCTTCGAGACATTGGACTATGGTGAAAGAAATGAGATTCGCAATCAGTAACAACGGATTCGATCAGGCCTCAGGGTCTCTAGAAATTGTTTTCATGTTACATATGAAAACCACAATACGATATGAGCGCAAAGAAATACAGGGAATGTCAATGTGACCTCGCAAGAAATCTTTGTGTCATGATGATATGCAAGCTACAGCGCCCTGCAGTCTTGCTTGTAGAGCTAAGTGAGGAGCGATTTAGGACTGTACGTAGCACGAGGTGACATCACTGAAAAGACTCACCAGAGAACCAAGCACGGAAGCAGACCTTGACAAACTTCATTACTCACGTCCTGTTATGGATCGGTACGATTCAAATGCTTCTGCAAGTATACCTACCCAAACGAGTGCACGGTTTGTTACTCACTCCGCCATGACAAGCAATAGGATTGAAATCGGAGCTAGCTCTTGGACACGCTGGATTGCCTCTTCATCTGAACGAGCTCACGCCCGTTGTGCCTTCGGCACAAATCGAAGGAGCGCTACGCGCTCCTTCAGTGGAGGAAAATGAGTGTTGTTCCTTCGTCACAGGAAGCCAAGGAGGGCTACGCCCTCCTTTGGCTTCCTGGCCTCAGGCTGCATCCTAATAAATTGTGCATTTTGAATGATTTTGAAATATATTTATGAGCAGCTTTTCAAAGAACTCAAAAGTACAATCTATCACACCACATAAAAGTACATAAGATCAGTCAGTGCTATGTTCTTTGAGCAGGATTTTGACCAATGTAAAAAATACAAAATATGTAACAGTATCATTGAATGTATTTGTTTTCCCATTTTCCCCTGCCTCCCATCTAGGGATCAGCAGGGGTATGGGAAACTTGAGGGTAGGGGTAGGGGTTTGGATCTGAAGACCCCTGTACCCCTGGAAATATATCCCCAAATTGATTACCATAGGAGTGATGGATAAGTATAAAATTTTGAAGTTGTACATTTGCCTTCAAATGGTAATATATGTGATTGGAAAAAGTGTTACCATGGGGTATACCCATGCTAATCCCTACTCCCTGCTCCCTACTCCCATCTCCCTACTCCCTACTCCCTACTCCCATCTCCCGTCTCCCGTCTCCCGTCTCCCGTCTCCCGTCTCCCGTCTCCCGTCTCCCGTCTCCCGTCTCCCGTCTCCCGTCTCCCGTCTCCCGTCTCCCGTCTCCCGTCTCCCGTCTCCCGTCTCCCGTCTCCCGTCTCCCATGTCCCATGTCCCGTCTCCCATCTCCTGTCTCCCATCTTCCCGATCTCTCTGTTTCCCATCTCCCGTCCTCCTGATCTCTCTGTTTCCCATCTTCCATCCTCCCGATCTCCCTGTTTCCCTGTTTCCCATTTTCCCATCCTCCCCATCTTCTGTTCTCCTATCTCCTCCCATTCTCCCTGTTTCCCATTCCCAATTTTCCTGTCTCCTCACTATCTCCTGTTCTCCAGTTGTCGAGTCTCTACTTTCTCTATTTTTTATTTATTTTTTCACAACCTTTTCTCATTCATTTCCTGTCACCACATATATTTGTTGTCCCCCTGTCTGCAAAATTATATCATGTTGTTCCATTTTCAATTTTATTATTTACTGTATGCATGTAACATAAACAATTACATTACAATAAGGAAAATACTTGTGTGCGCTGCTCTAATGGGCAAGTGAGTCGGCGCTCGAAAGCCACGCGAGAAAACCACGCGAGATTTCCAAAAACAGGTTTAAGCGAGCTTAGCGAAATACGCGAAATACGCGAAAGCCACGCGAGCGCCCGAGCGTTTCCGAAACCGTCGTACTTTACTTCTTAGATTGAGCAGTGCAATAGTCTGAAACACGTAATGAAGCAGGAGGTATACCCCACCTGTCTTTGAAATTTAAAACTCCGTTCATAGAGGAAGCACCATGATCAATGCTTTTGGAAATATATATAACGAATTCGAAGGCTTGATCTCGAACTCAATTGGACCGTACAACGCAGGCTCCAGTACTATGCAACAACTGCATAGCGTCCGTGCACACCTACGACTTCTTGGGACACAATCACAACTGGTGTAACACTGCAAGCCATTATTCACCCAAAGCAGATCGCCTCAACGCTCGGAACATGATATAAATTGATTGGTTCCCAGTGGCACCCACTTGGTGAACATATGTTGCGCTGCTGCGAAATGCTACAGCATTTTCGAACACATCCCCAACTGATATATAGTATGTGATTATCAGCCATGTGAAGAAAATGACGTTAATGGCGGAAGCGAGACTTAAGTTCAGGCCTGCTCGCTCGATGAACACGTTCTCGCTGCCTGGAAGACGTGAGCTTTCAATCTCACATGAAAGATTGTCACACAGTTGATGAAAATCAGCCATTTCAAAAAGGTGGTGTCCATAGCTCAGGTAAGACAAATTTCTCCAAGTTTGAGTTCAAATAGTATCAAGAACTTTTCCTAACCAGCAGCCGTCGCAGGAAAATGAGGAAATCACCTTTCCTCTATAAGAGTCAAGACCAAATATAACAATGTGATGCTCGATAGCAGAATTGTGCTAGTTCTGGTGATTACGTGCTATATGTTGTAATCTATTCCCTTCTGAAACCTTCACCGGTTCACTGATGACACCCTCTGCAGCTCAGAGAAAGACACCATCCCTCCAAAGTTTAGCCTCCGCCGTATTCCATGCCATCAGCATTCAGCAAAATATCGGAGCTCATTACAATCACCATTCCTTTACGAGAGTTCAAAGGCCATGAAGGACGCATAAATGCAGTCGCAGTTTTACCGGATAAGCGACGGATGGTTACGGGCTCGGACGACAAGACGCTTCGTCTCTGGGACTTGAAGACAGGCGTTGTGTTGAAGAAGATGGAAGGGCATCGCAATGGGGTGACGAGATTGGCGGTATCACGAGATGGACAATTGATAGCAAGCGGTGATAGAGGCGGAGAGGTCATCGTCTGGCATGGAGAAACTGGCGAATTGCTCACCAAAATCGAAGCACACCCCGGTTGGATCTCCTCGCTGGATTTTTCTCCCGATGGAACAGTCCTGGCCGCTGGTTCATATCACAACAAAATGACGAAACTGTGGAATACCAAAACCTGGCAGCAGCAAGGAGATCCAATCGAATGTGGTGATCACAGTGTTTCCCGCATACGGTGTTCACCGTCCGGAGAACTCATTGCCATCAAGACATCAAATGACAATATTGAAATTTTCAATTCAGGCACTAGGAAACGCGTCGCAAAGTTCAAGGTTTACGTATCATTGACCTCGTCACTCGCGTGGACGCCCGATGGCACACGCCTTCTCACATGCGGCAATGATTTTGATCCTACCATACTTGAATGGGATACAACAACCTGGGAGCAGGTCGGTGATCCTTACAAGGGCCACAATTACATCATCAGTGATATTGCCATTCATCCTGCTGGTAGATTCGTCGCATCTGCATCTAATAACGGCATCCGTCTCTGGCAGCTCTCAAATCGACGAACCATTGCTATATTCAAGCCGACGGAGCACCTCACTTTCTCTGTGGACGGCAGCCGCATCCTCAGCGGAGGCAGCAATAGCATCATCTCAGAGTGGGCAGTACCTCAGGATATTCATCGAAAGGCATATTTCCGTTCCTGATTCATATACAAAGATTCGAGCATGCTTCCTGCAGACTATCACTATCACAACAGCCCGCGATGCACGGAGAGATGGAGACCTATCTACTGACGAAGAACTGTTCACGCACAAGGCGCATCAGAAACGGTGTGATGCACTCTTTCAGGCGGGTAAACTCCAAGATGCCGTGAAATCATACCAACACATGATGGCTTTGAGCGACGAAACTGCAAATGCTGACTACTTTGACTGGTCTAACGGCAAGTCTAGAGTCCGTAATGTCGCGCAGGCTACAATCCTTACCCACATTTCTCTCAGATTTCAAGAAAAAATGCAGCGCACTCTGTGCTGCCAATGGAGATGCTGCTTTTGCTGCAAGCGATTACGACCAGGCTATTGACCTATACTCCATGGTGGTCGACCTGGATTCTGCATCCGATGTCGTCTTTGCAAATCGCAGCCAGGCAAACTTAGGTAAAATGCTATGGGTGGACGCGCTTCTCGACGCGCAAAAGGTATGATGGCATCTATGATTTCGTAGCCCATGTTGACTTCGGCGATGCATAGGTCATCGAACTCAATCCTCCGTCTCACATTGGATACCAGTTGGCGCACGCAGCGCTGCGTGGCGCGCAACGTTACGAAGAAGCCATCGAGGCCTTCACAATCATGTTGTCAAAGTTAAACGAAGCTCCCGAAGCTCACATACGAGGTAAGCCATGGAACACTCCTGCGTCGTCTCTAAAACCCCATCTCGTTCTGCAGATCTGCGTCAGCAGTACGTCTGTCCATCCGAGGCGGAAGACGCTATTCGGAAAGCAGTTATAATTGAACTCACCAACGCCCCCCTTCGTCTGCTCAACACCTCTACGGGAATTCTGTGCGACAGAGCAGCACAGCTAAACTTCTTCAAGATAAGTCCAGAATACAAGGAGCTTTTGTCATTCATAACAAAGCGATCGGATCTCCAAATGGAACGCATCAAGGAGGTGGTGGCGATGCACTTCCGTTGCGTTTTGCTATCACACAGGTGGGAAGAGAGGGAGGCGCTGCTGCACCACATCCAGGATAAAGATGTGCGCAAGTTGAAGGGAGTTGGCGGGATCACGAAACTGCAGTCGTTCTGCAAAGTCGCTCGTGATGCGGGGTATAGCTGGGCGTGGATGGATACATGCTGCATCGACAAGAGCAACAACGTCGAGCTTCAAGAATCGGTCAATTCCATGTTCGTCTGGTACCGTCACTCGGCGCTTACCATCGTCTACCTATCCGATGTCCCTCCTTCATCCCAACCCGGCGCACTGGCGAGCAGTGTTTGGAATGAGCGAGGATGGACCTTTCAAGAATTAGTGGCTCCGAAAGTCGTTATATTTTATCAAAAGGATTGGTCATTATATCGCGACGATCGCTCTCCCAACCACAAAGAGTCCCCAGCAATCATGAAGGAGTTGGAGGGTGCGACGGGAATAGATCCACAGGCCCTGATATCCTTCCATCCAGGGGTGAGAGATGCTAGACAGAAACTGCAATGGGCATCGAAGCGCGTCACCACTGTGCAGGAAGACACCGCGTACTCGTTATTTGGTATTTTCGACGTCCACTTACCTGTCATCTATGGTGAGAGGAAGCAGAGCGCGCTCGGGCGGCTCCTGCAGGATATCGTGTCTCGGTCGGGCGACATCACCGCCCTGGACTGGGTCGGACAATCGTCCGAGTTCAATAGTTGCCTTCCAGCCGACATCATCTCATATGCAACCCCGCCATGCTCCCTACCATCACTGTCTGAAGATGAGATTCAGACAGCGGTCTCTTCGTTGCGAAACATCGTGGCTGTTGACTTAGCTTCTAAACTGTATAACATGCTCGAGGACATGAATGCTCCCCTCTTCGCCAACAGCAGACTCCGTCTACCTTGCATCGCATTCCGTGTCACGGAAGTCAAACGAAGGCGCGGTGACGCTACTCATTCCACGTATGGAGTGAAAGCAAATGGGCTTCGGGACTTTGTGATCACCACGGACGAGACACTAAAACAGTTCTCGCGTGTAAAGCCCACTGGACAGACGTTCTTTCTTGTCCGCCCATGGGATCGTCGCCTCCTTGAGCTGCCTGACTTTGCAGACGAAGTGGAGAGCGCAGAGGATTGGTCTGAGTCTGAGTCTGGACTAGACGACACTGACGAGTCGTCCAGCGACTCGCCTGGAGAAGAGGAGTCGTCGGTTGGCTCGGCAGTTCACTCGCAATCATTGCGTTTGATGGTTCACCTTGGGCAGGCTTTCAACGCACTTTTACTAGCGCAGCAACGCGTTGGAGAATACAAGAGGGTCGCGTCGGACCATAATATCATTGCTCAGGTGAATGACACGGCTTCGATTGACATTATGAACATCAGGATCCTAGACATACTGTAGCTGTATAGTTTTTTCAACACGTCGACGATCACATTATCATAGTCTCATAGATCATACATACCCTGCAAATCACTTCTCGTAAATACAAGATCTCAAAATCTGACATGCAGAGTCAAGTGCCTGTGAACCTAGTTAGCATAATGCGCCGAGGCACGAACTGCTCTCAGAGCGGTTGCGGAGGACGATGTCGACGTCCGCATCAGAGTCAACATGTGCCTTGGGCCGGCTGTGTTGAGTAATACATCCGGTTGTTTGGATTTGGGGCTGTTGCCAAACTACATCCTGAAAGCACCTAGTTACAAAGTTCTTGTGCAATGGGGTGTCCACGACTATTCGTATGCAGTGGCGAGCAGTGTAAACTAGTGTAGTAACCCGGCGCATTCTCTGGTGCATAGATCAGGCTTGGGTTATCAATTAGATATTGCTGTCTGGACTCTGCTGCAATCGCAAGACACTCGCCGGATAACGAATATCGAACGCACTTCAACGCAGCGGCCATCACTACTACACTGCAGTATTGGATTTCCTTACCACGGAAAATCAATCGAGCGTAGTGGCGTCAGCCATATGTCCTTATTCCACAGCTTCGTACGTCGATCCAATGAACAAGTGATAAAACTCCATCTCATCCTGGAGAAATTTTAATGAGCGAAGTGGGCTTACATGGCTTCAGCGAGCGAGCACAGTTTCTCCGTGCCAGGTGATGATCTCCCGCTCCGCACCCCACTGCGATGTTCTTCAAAGACTGCGCCTATCTCGAAGTCATGCAGACGAAGAATCTTGTTGTACGAGCCTGTGACTGATGCCGTCGCCTATCAGGGAATACTGCGACTGAGAGTACCGCTCCCCTATGATATTTGACGCTCGAACGGGTGAGGTACCCGTTCGAAATGAAATGCATTTTACTGGAGGTCGAGGTGGACAAAGAGGGAGAAGGATAGTGAGTGGAGCTGCAGAGGTGCACATGGGCATTTTCCCATGTTTCACAAACGCCCGAGACACGAAGCTCTTATCATAAGTACCTAAGCATGGGTCCAACCTGCGTCCCCCCAGCTTTCAAGATGACTCAACGAGCTCTACTGGTTTTATGATAGTCAGAGCAGATTTCGAACAATATTAGGATCGAATGGATCCAATACTTCGGATATCGAGAAACTGACTCAATACCGGTATGCAAGTGCTGGCGACCCCTGGGTGACGAGTTGACCAGTAGCATATTGACCCGGTGGTAGAAAAAAGGGAACTAGTATTGTCTCATCCATCAAAATTTACGGAGTTTGCAATTGGGCAGAAAAGAGTACGAGCTGCAGCACATATCCGCATGCTGTCTTGCTTCTGGTGAACGAACACTTGGGACGGACCATGTGTATCGGAGACGAACGCTGTAGAGCGTGTTTAGTCTGATGAATATATCATGGGCAGAGTAAGTCGTAAGTAGGGTAGTATCCGGAATACACAGCAATAAAGAAAAAAAGTCATTATCCACACCGTCACAGCTCATACTTGGCAGTGTGGCACTCCGCGTGCTACTATGCGTAATGGATGCCTAATCCATAACCCACCATCTTACAGCCTGGCATGCACCAATCTCGGGGTGTAGGAGAACCGCAGAGAGCCAGTACTGTAGTTGTCTCCGGCGACGATCAAGGAAAGCTGCTCGGTAGCGCGAGAGGGGATATTTCGGGGGAAGGGCTGGGATGAAATGGTGTTGATGTTTCTGACGGGGTTACTGAGTACTGAGACTTTATTGAAATAGAACAAGAGGTGGACGCACAGGTAATGAATGTTTCAAAGCATCGCACAACAGTACGAAATCACTATACCGCTTATGTGCGTGGATAGTAGTATCCTATTTACGGTCACCTCCAAGCTGAGCCACAACATAGAAGGCATTGCGAACCTCTTTTGTGCGAATCACACAATCATACACGACATAAGCCCCACCCAGCTTATCACCCACGCTCGTCCACCCCGCAATATGTACGTTTCGGGCAAAAGCAAGACTCGTGCCAGAGTTGTCGTTCAGCCAGATGTCGCGAGAGAAAATAGAGGGTGGTTCCTGGGGAGATTTGGGCCGGGTGGATGGGCGAATGGATATTTGATCCTGGACAGGGTCAGTTAAGTATTTTGTACGGCAGAGTAGAGAAACGAACGTCACACAACTCGTCGTACAATTGTGCTTCTGCTTCGACATCGATTCTATCGTCCGGAATGACGACAAGAAGGCTTTCTGTATTTCGGAAAGGATGAGTGGGCGTGGGCATGGTGTCGACAGTGAGGTTGATGAGGACGGGAGCGACCAATTGAAGTTTCCCCGGATGACAAATTGGGCTGACGTGACTCTTCCCAAAGCTCCTTCTCCACAACCACCAGGGCAGTACTACTAGTAGTAGCTGTAGGGGTCGACACCTTACCAGAATCCTGGACAGATCATTTCCTACAAGGTTGTGCACACTGGACTAGTTCTCAAGAAAGAACCAAGCTGCTGATTCCTCAGTGAAAACTGGATATGGCCAAAACGGTCAGAATAGTGTAATGACACCATCGTCTGTGCATCGCATCTTGCATTACATTGCACGTGTCGTCGATCGTGTTTTCGTCAACACACACGTCGGTCGTCGTTCTCCAATTCGTTCATGCAACACAATTCACAATACGAGCCCTCCTATAGTTCCCACGGCTACAATTTTGAATTTTTATATTTGGGGACTCAGATCACGCAATCAATCAGACTTTGAAATATGTCGCGGCAAATCAGCAAATCACCTACCATCCACCATCCAGCTGGTTCTTTATCATGTGCCATGTTTTCCGACACATGAACTCGAGGCGTCCAGGGTTGGTGGTCAGTTAACATTATTTACTCCGAATGACAATTAGGGTCAAATTCCACTATGACCGTTAACTGATACAAACCATCAAACGTTAAAGCTCAACGTTCAGAAATAAAGTTAGTATTTGCGACGGGTGTCCTGGCCCTTTCCCAATGCGTCACGCAAGACTCGCTCAGGTGCTGCTTGAGTGGAAGTTTGCGTACTGTCTGATTCATACCAATCCAACCCGGAGCGGAAATTCATTGCGCCTTGATGTACAGAGACTCATGTTTAAGAAGGCTGCAAGACCATGTCTCCTGGTCAATGATTGTGGACGCGAGCTGAAGGGTCAATCTTAAGGTGGGTTTCGGCTACTGTTACGAATGAGAACGAAAGTGACAGCCACGTTGATAGCCACATCTAGGAAAAAAGGCATCAGAGCTTGAGTAGGTTGCCTATGGCATCAGGTACCTGGTAGGTGAAAATGATCAACCTATATGTCGTTAATTGAATTGTCGTCAATTTACTAAGCGAATGAGTTATTGAGGTGCGCCAATCCGGTATACCCTGGGTAAAACGTCAAGTCAACGTCATGACATACCTATGTAAATGCCATTCCATCCCTACATCATTGAGAATGGATGCAACCCCTGCCTTGAAGCAAGAAAAGATTTACCTGACAATTTAACAAACTCGTGATGCTTTGACCCTGCCTTTGACGCTCAAGCCATCAAGATGCTCTTCTAGTCGCAGACCCTACTTCTACGAATACATGGTCTCTGGCACTTACGGAGGCAATTCTAGGTGTGACCGTATCGTTCATCTTTGACCTTCAACTGATACGGATTTATTGTGGTGATCTAATGGCGCCAAGACCAAGGTGAATGAAGGGTCATGGGTATCTTGAGTGCTTGTATCATGCGATTGGCTACCGCAGATGCTCTACAGGGTTGAAATGGTTGATGTGGGAGACTTGTATGTGTGTACCTACTCTCCATCTTGTCCTAATAAGCCGGAAATTTCCAGTCAACAGGGTGTCATTCCTACAACACCCTCAACATATATCTACCATTTCTACCCAATTCTTGCTATGGTGAACTGGAACGATCCTGACCTCGAAGCAAAATTGGGGACACTTTCAGTACAGTTGTTTTATGCCATCTTTGGCTTATATGGGTGAGTGCTGCACGTTGTAATGTCTTAAATGTGATACCAATTAGCCTGCGTCCGCGTCTGTAGTTGGGAATATATACGCTCTTCACACGTGGAGATAGCACTGCTTCGGAGGCAGCTTCCATTTCGATGGCCTTTGGTGCGTATTCTCAAGGAAACGGTAGAAGCTTGCCACTTACACATGCCCAGCTCTCGTATATCACCGCCAGGCTCAGCTTCTTGATTGTGACAGTTTTACTGTGAGCCAACGTAGAGGAAGTGACAAGCATACTAACGGCCTTTATCAGTGCGATGCAATATAGTCCCTTTCACACAAGCGTTGATTGTCAGAGTGAGTGTTTTGTATATTTTAATCTTTGTTGAAGAGGCTTACCTCGTTTGAGGCATGAATTCCATCATCATGGTGAGTACGGGAGCACCCTCGAGGTTGCTCATTTACCATCATATTACCTAGCTTGTGACAAACGTTGCCATCGGTTGCTCTGCGACAAATCTGATGATCAGAACGTAAATCCTTGATTATCGCTCTCATCATGCTCGATCTCATGGTATATATATGTAGGTGGCTTATCTGGAAAACCAGTTACCTGCTGCGCCTCTTCCTAGTCCTCACATCACTAGGTTATTGGACAATTCTCACTCTCTGTGCGTATTTGCTGCCCTCTAAGTGTGATATGTCCAACAATTTTACAGTCGTTGTGTCTACTCGTGCATCTACCACAAACGGGTTGTGCATGATCCATTTTACCAACCCTGCATATGCTAGTGCGGTGGTCATATATAGTACGTATATCACATTTATGATCAATGGATATGTGATAATCAATACCTCGGGTATAGCCATGTTGTATGATTTGGCACTTGTGGTCTTTAGCGTTATTGGACTTTTCAGGATGCCATCGCCGTCTTCTACGCTATGGAAGAAGCTCGTGAAACAAGGGGTGATATACTTCTTCCTCAATGTGTTAGCAAACGTGATCCTACTGGTGTGTTCCTTATTACTCTACAGGGCCGTCGCAGACCAAACTTTGTAGGTCCTGAATCGTCTGAACCTGAATTGTAAGACTATTTCACTGCATTGCAAACGCCCACTCACTCTATATCATCAGCTGTTATGAATTCTATGTTCTCAATGCCTGGTATGTGTCCATGGCTTGTTTGGCTCAGTCTATGTCGCTGACCTTTTGAAAGCGGCATGCGTCTGGTTAGGACTCTCGTCATGACTTCCGGTTTAGGCATATGACCTAGTACTTTCGTTTGCAGTACGATTGCATCTAGCCAAGTGGTCCTCTCGCTCCTCCGTCCTTCGCCCGATTGTGAAAGGTTTTTTCTTTTTTCTCTCCATCTAAATGTGTCACCAGTCTCATTCGTTGGGAACAGTGACAACTCCTCATCGGCTAAAGTGCCTCCGCTGACGACTGACTTCACCGTTTCGGGGTAAATGCTCTGTCTGAGATGCGTGTACCGCGATTCACTGTGCCTTCAGGTTCCAGTCCGTGGCTGAACCCTAAAAGAGTATTTGTTTAGAATCACCCCAATTACCACACCGTCCCTATGTGTATAGTTTCATGAGAGGGTTCGTATTTCGGCTTCAACGTATTGCGTCGCATATCTTGTCTCTATGATGCAAAGTTTTCCAGCGCTTGCAAGTTTGACGGAGTCTTCATGCATGATTGGATTTTGCGGATGCACAAAACAGACTAAGGATCGTCTCGCAGTCATCCTGCTTATTTCAATCTTGATCAGTGTCGCCCGTTTGTACTATCCACATGCAGTCGGCTCTTAAAGATGTAATATGATACCTGTATTGTGTTTTATGTAGAAATGTAGAAATCGGTAACATGTGCAGCGTGTCATCAACAAAACTGCATTCTTTTACGCTCAAATTCCTGCATGAAAATGAGGGGGAAGTATCGGCGTACAAATGAGACTGGCCTTCTACCCTCCAGACTCAAAACCCCTGGTCTATATGTTCCGTTATTTGAGCTGACAATTCCATTCATGTGCAAACATTACAGACACTGTATGTGTACTGCATTTTCGAGGTGACTGCTACGGTTCTGAATGAGGACGTAACGAACGGCCAAGTGCATTTGCTAGCTCAAAGGAATTCATTTGAATCTAGCAAGAACACAACAGGCTACTTCCATGTTCTGCCGAGTTAATAGCCTCTGCTATGGAAGTGGACTACTGTTGTAACTCAGGGTCCTGATCGAAATATTCATCAGGCACCAAGTATTTTTCTAGGCCAGGATCACCAACTGTAACGTTGCGCTGGAAGATTTACACATGAAACATAAAGGGAACAGTGATTAATGAATCGGGCTCACCCCTTTAGTCTTCGCAGAGGAAGCTCGGCAACACTGGGCGGTGATGTATGATATGTGTGAGCATGCCGCCTCGTCAATAATTATGGGCTTTGAATGTGATGGGAGCAGTAAAAAATATGGCTGTATGCGCCGGTATAGTTGAACGAGGAGTAGTCGCAATAGCAAGCCTGAGCCTCTTGAGGTTCCGGCAGGTGTAGCCAGGATTTGTTGGGAGATATGCTGCGACAAATGATGCGGATGAGATACAAGGGATGCACTGTTTCACGCACATCATTCATTCCCAGGAAAAAATCGTATGCTGTGTCTTGCGTACAGAATTGATCTTTGGTAGGGATCACTGTCTGAATGACCGTTCAGTAGCAAAACAAGGAGTATATGCAAGATGAGTTGGTGAGGAGGCGGAAAATCCACAAAACACGCCTCGTGTGTCAATTCTTCCTTGGGACCATCCTTTGGCAAATAGCCTAGTCCTGACTCCTCGAGAGTTCCCCACTCTGAAATTTTGTCTCCGAGTTTGCGGAGAAGGTGACGCAACACACCGACTCGGTGAGAGTGGTGGAACATGGCTACAGTTTGTCCTGTCCACTGATGTACCCTATCTTAGCAAGGAGACCACGAGCAATGGACCTGTATCGATGCTCGAACCGATCGAGAGAGCATGGACATGGAGGTAATATTGTGCGTTATTAGTATGTAGTACCCGGGCCAGTGCATGTCAGTTTTCTGACATGAGCCACTTTCGTCTTCTGTTGCTTGCGATGCTGTAATTTGTTGTAATTAATATATCCTCTCGGGTTCTTGTGGATTAGGAGATACGGCTTCAACCGCGTTGAAGTAATATTACAGCGAGCTAGAGCCAACGATGTGAACAGAAGAATAGTGTTGTATTGCGCAGCAGCATGGAATTATATGACTTATAAATTCTGAACGCTACTGTAGATGAGCAGGACATTGGCAAGCGCTAAAGGAGAGTGAGCTGGCTCTATTTGTAATTGCACTGCAATTGCAACGTGAGGGACTTATAACATCGCCACCACAACCCGAGTTAGTAGCACAGTTCATCTAACGAAGCGGAGCTTTCATACTGTCGGACTCATCTTTTCTTTCTTGCGCCGTCCAAGTAGCCCACGTTGGGCACTGTGCTCCTGATTTCATCGAAAGCAATTCCAAGAGCGTGCTCAAGCATTGGCAGTGTCCGTTATGTCGACAATATCTACTCAGCTGCGCAACTTCAAGGAACCTACTAAGGATCAGTTGACTCATGTTTTCTTCTCAATACCGGAGGTGCCTCCTGTGCCTCCCAAGGACACGGAGAAACGTGGTTCTGGAGATATAGAGAATATGGAGATCAACGCCATTCTCAGCTTTGGTGCACAAGAAGTGGAGGACTCGTATGTAAGTGGCATATTCCCATCTACGTACGATATCTCATCGTTCGATTTCACTCAGGCAGGAAAGCTACACTTGCTTCCACCATATCTCGCATTTTCCTCCCTGGATCGCAAGTCAGTCAAGTTTACATTGCCCCTCTCCACAGTACGACGCGTCGAACGTCTTAATGCGCGTGCTGGAGTTTACGCCTTGAGTCTTTCCACTTGGCACGGCATGAAGATAGTAAGTGACATCGATACCATCTGATGCCTTCATTAACACCTGTTTAGATTGTGCAGTTAACTTCCCTTCGACCCACCGCCGACCTATTTTGCAGTCTCTTGCGGGAAGCACTCAAAGCGGAGCTGCAGCGTGGTCAGATGAAAGCTGTGAAAGGCTTTGTGAAAACTTGCTACTCTGAGGGGCTTGTATCGCTATCGGGCATCTCAGACAACGAGCGGGAGGACGGAAGTCTTATCACAGAGACAAAAGAAGGATGTCCGCCTCCAGAAACAGAATTTCATGGTGGTTTAGGGTTGCAATTTAAGTTCCCTGGTGACCCAAAAAAGTTGATCTTTTTATACGCGCTATATGCCTTGCACTAACGTGTTTCAGGTTACGCGAGGCTTCAAAAATCAAGCTATGGACGACGTATTTAAAGAGTACGCCTTATACTTATGTTTCATTTGAAACGATTGACCATGATGTAGATCACGGCCGCAATCTTACATTACTAAGATACCCACAGTGTACTCGATTGGTTCAGGTCGGCCTCCCTAATCGTCTTCGTGGTGAGATGTGGGAGACTTTGTCTGGATCTATATATCTTCGTTTCTCCAATCCTGGATTGTACGATCAATTACTGTTGGACATTCGGGGGACGAACAGCACAAGTTTTGAGGATATTGAGAAGGATTTGCATAGGAGTCTTCCGGAATATGCAGGCTACCAAGCTGACGAGGGCATCAGCGCTCTCCGTAGAGTACTACAAGCCTACTCGCACAGGAACCCAGAAGTCGGCTATTGTCAAGTACGCTTGTATCATGTTTTACCATTCATTGAGTCTGATTCATGTTTAGGCGATGAATATATTGGCAGCTGCGATTCTAATGTAAGTGTTCGACTTTCACGGAACGTATATATCTAATATTCGCGAAGCTACATGTCAGAAGAGCAAGCATTCTGGCTTCTCGAAGTTCTGTGCGATAGACTTCTGCCTGGCTACTACAGGTATGTCCTGCCCAACGATATGCTGTTGCTATCACTAAATACATCTAGCCCAACTATGCATGGAACACTCCTGGATCAACGAGTTTTTGAATCTCTTGTGACACGGTGCTTGCCAATGATAAGCGATCACTTTCAGGCGGTTGATGTACAGCTCTCGGTCGCTTCTTTGCCATGGTTCTTGAGTTTGTTGGTGTTCATGACAATTTATGCTCTACGCCGGACATGACTCGCTCTTCCCAGGTACATCAATAGTATGCCTATGGTTTTTGCCTTTCGCATTGCAGACTGCTTCTTCTGCATGGGTCCGAAAGTGCTCTTCCAAGTAGGGTGAGTTTTCTTTGTCATTTCCTGTTTTTTTGTAACTCACAAACTTGTCAGATTAGGTCAGTGCACCTCGCTTGCAATTAAATATACCCACCTAACTTGTAGAGAAAAGCCATTCTCAAGATTAATGGTGAAAAGCTATTGCAAATACAAGACGATGGAGGCTTCTTAAAGTGGGTTGATTCAACCTTTGACGGCTTATGCTCACTACGACTAGCTTGATGCGCGAATACTTCGCCTCGCTTGGTGACTCTGCGCATCCAGAGTCTGCAGACCCTCGAACAAGGGCGATCACACGCTTCCAAGAACTACTTCTTATCTCGTTCCGAGAGTTCGCTGTGATTTCTGATGAGACGATTCTCTCCGAACGTAGAAAGTATAGAAACGAAATCGTCAACAGTATCGAATCCTTCTCTAAGCGCTCGGCGGTGAGAAACCTGAAGACACTCGCAAGATTCACGAAAGAGCAAGCTGGGTTCATATACGATGCTTTGTACAAAGCCATGTGTGAAGTTCCACCACCACCGGCTGCTGCTCCACCGCCATCGCTCTTGACCACGGCTGATGGAAACCAAGAGAAAGCAGAGACTAGGATTGGTATACCGACTTTCCACGTTTTCCTCAGTGAAATTTTGACCTGGGCACGGAGCGAGAAGATTGTAATCAATGGTTTCCAGGTAGTTTTACGATCTGTATGTCTTATGTCTCGATTGCTGACATTGACACGAATAAAGCAACGCATTGACCGCGAGGTTGCAGAACATGAGCTCATCGACCGTCTCTTTTATTTTTGGGACACCTCGTGCAAAGGCTCTTTGTCGTTCCAGGCATGTTTCTTGATGAAGCAAAGAGTTTAATGCTCACAAATGCCCCCAGGATCTCGTATCTGGTCTAGATGGTGTAATGTTCAATGATTTGATGGAGAACATCGAATGGTTCTTTAATCTGCACGACAAGAATAAAGATGGGTATTTAACCAAGGATGAAGTCCTGACCCTCTCCGAGTCATTTCTTGTCAGTCTATCCGCTTCTGCTGACGTTCAAGGCTGACTAGCCATAGTTCATTTTCCGTCATGAGATCGGCGATGCCTACCTAGGAGCTGTCAGCAAATTTATGACCAACGCTTCGAGTATGGCGATAGTCTTCTGCCACAGCACACCGATAGCAAGACCGGAGCAGCAGAACCTCGAGAGATCGGGCACAACCAGCCATACCTCAACCTTGCTACGTGCGCGACCCCGTATGACCACATACAATCAATCTTACACTTGACAGGTTCCGGATGGTCGTTCTAGCTGACGAGGTCTTGGAGTCGTTCTTCGAGACTGATCTTTCCGCCTCGTTCAGGCTGGAGCCCGTTCCTGACCTTGAGTTACCTCCGGCATCAAGTGGCTTCTTGGGCGATCTGTGGTCTAACATCGCTACCCAGGACAACAGGAAGATGTTCAACAGATTGAGTGACGAGCTTGGCAAGACCATAGGCAAGCATCAGGTATGGCAGTTGGTATGATTATTACGGGACAAAGTTAACGTTCGGCTTGCAGGTTATCTATCGTCCTACAATCGGACGATTCACAAAACTTGAAGAACCGACAGCCCGGGAGTCGCTCATTTCTCCACAGACAAAGACCACCTCCTCGGGAAGTTCTTTGGATACTGTGGTAGTATCGAGCTCACCTTCAACTCTCGATACGTCATCCATCCACGACGGTGGTCCGTTGTCTGGCTCGGTGTTTTCTCCGATGCCCCATCTCAAAGCGGTCAACGCGGCATTCATGGAGCGCACGCCGTTTGCTATCGACGATGCAGGCGACGATGACGATGATAGTGATTTAGACATGGTTCATGGCGAAGATGATGATCGAGTTCTGGACGAGGCGAGTGGTTTTTCTTCATGCAAGTATATTCGATGATGCTCATACCGTACGCAGGTGGATGCCTTTTTGGAAGCCCATGATTCAGGACTTACTGAAGCAGACAAGGAGATGGCAAAGGGTAAGATATCGGTTTTCGTTTGTATGCCTAACTTCTGATCACGTTTAATCAAACCCAGATCTTCTTAATGCTGAACCTGTCAAGTAAACGGTGTTGTAACTTTCACACGTTTATGCTATTGTTCGGCTTTCCATGCATTTGCGAGTTATATATCAAGTGTAGGATAGTGTACACGACAAATAAACCGATACTAGAACTAGGCATACAAGACCACACACAAATGCACATCTGTCACCGTCGATCAGCATGTCGACCCACGATCAGACCATATGCGAACTGTGAGATCTGGCTCGATGGAGCCAGACGCAATCATGTTTTGCTGTGGGTGAGTAGCCACAGCGACGACAACACCTGGACCCAATTAAGTTGTCGAACTCGGAAAGGAAATATGATTCTCACCTTCATGTCCTTCAAGAATTTGCACTACCTCACGACTTTGAAGATCCCAAATATAAACCTTTTGGTCTTCGCTTCCTGAAACAATCCATTTCCCCCCAGTAACACTGAAACAGGCCGCTATACAGAACTTCTCGTTGCGATGGCCCATATATGTTTTCAAGCAGCGCGACGTGTGATAGTCCCATAATCTGATCGCACTGTCATGAGCAGTTGAGAGAATGTACTTGGAGTTGGGCGAGAATTGCACGTGTTGGCTAAAGATCCATAAGAGATTAAGGAATGAGATTAGTAGTCGCAGCTGACGGACATACCATACAGCATCGTGTCCTTCAGCGAGAGTTTTCAAGCATTGACCGCTTGTGGTGTTCCATATCCGGCTGTGGTTGCGTCAGACAAATAAAGAAGTAATATGTTGCGCTCACATTAGCCCATCAAGAGCACAAGAGACTATCAGGGTGGCGTCTCTGTTGAAGTGCACGGCAGTAACATAGTCAAGATGGGCATGTAAAGTCTTCATGCATTTTCCTTGGCTTGGTGTGAAAGACTGAACAGCGGAATGTAAGCAACATTTGCGCACCTCTTGCGACATTCCATATTCGAACATCACCATCGCAACCTCCAGAAACCAGGAGGTTGGACGCTGTGTTGTAATTTACACAAAACACGAAACTGGAGTGCCCTTTGAGATGTTTTGTCGTTAATCCCTGGCTTGCGTTATGAGTCGACCGGAGGATAATTCTATCATCGATGACTTACAGAATCAACGTTCCATATACGTACACTGGTATCATCAGATGCTGACGCGAGATAGACACCATCTGTCGACCACGCGATATCCGAGAGTCCTTTGGTATGGCCACTCAAGTTTCTGATCAACTCTCCTGTGAACGGGGACCATATCTTTACAAGACTATCTGCGGCTACACAAACAAAACGTATTTCAAATACAACCGGTCCTAGCGAGCTGTATACGAACCGCAAGATGCAAGGAGCGTTCCATCAGGACTGAATTTGACGGCAGATATAGATTGCGTATGTCCTCGTAATGTATGACGAAGTTCATAATTTGGCCTGTTTCGCATGCCTGATGTTGCCGGTGGAAGCGCTTGAGGGACTGGCTGGGGTGCAGGCTGGGGAGGTTGTGGTGCGGGAGGATGATTGTCTGGTACTTGAGGGTCGTCCTCAGTTGTTTGAGAAGCATTATCGTCGTCCGTTGTAGAATCGTCCATTCCGGCGAGTGGGTCCATGACGATTATGCCAGATGTCGGACTTCAAGAAGGCATGTACTACAAGCTCCAAGGCGTTGATGGCATTTGTGTATATTTGTTAGAGCCTAGCTTGTGATTTCAATAAACCACAACAGCACCCAATTTCTTTCTTCTCCATGCTCGCATCCACACCTAATGTAGCTGCGATTTTCAGATCATGTCATGTGCTTCCTACGCTACAGACTGGTAGCAGTGCAAGATGTATATCGTCCAGAGCCAATGTTATTTTCAAGGATGCGAAGTCCGCAGAATTTCTCGCTGCTGTTGGTGATAAAGAATCTCTTTCTTTGCTAGGTGGGCTTCCTGAGGTAAGTCGCTCAGATGCCGAGTACTCCGCATGATGCAGACTTGTGAAGGTAGTTGTAACAGGTCGAGCAAATGTTGGAAAATCATCCTTGCTTAATTCTGTGATTGGGCGTAGAGATCTTCTTTTCACTAGCAAAAAAGCTGTGAGTCGTTATGGACCTGGTGCTGTATTCTACTACATACTAATTTTGCGCAGGGCCGAACGCAGACACTCAACTTTTTTCGCGTTGGATCTCCCCCTGGTCGTTTGGATCGTCGTCGACTCTCCGGGATATGGTGCCAGAGGCCGACCCGAGTGGGGTGACCTGTTCAACCATTATCTAGAAACTCGGAAACAGTAAGTTTCCCATGCCATTTTATTTGCATTTGACACCGTGTCACAGGTTATGCCGCGTCTTTATCTTGATATCCGCTGCCCATGGTATGACTACTACAGACGAGGCAATGCTTTCTTCGTTGAATGCTCAAATCCAGTCGCACGATGGTATCTGCTGGACACTTCAAGCAATCATAACTAGGGCCGACGCACTGAAAACAAATGGTCGCGCTCAAATCAATCAGATCGAGCAAGATATCTTTCGCGTTGCCCCAACATGCCTGCCTCCCATCGTCACCTCATGTCCGTCCAAGGGAATTCCTTTTGGCATCGATGAAGTTAGGAGTCGATTTCTCATGCATGTAGAATCCTCCCTTAAAGACCTTACTCTCGGTGACTGCCTGCCTGTCGTTGACAATAGTCAAGCCGAGTCTCGTTTATTTGGTAACATGGCTGGGCTCGGATTGATCTTGGAAATTATGCCCTTCTCAAGTGTGATGTGATTTCCTTACGGTGACTGGGAATCGAATATATGTTCCGGGATGACTATGCTTCCTTGAGATCAAGACAGACTCGCGTTCTGCAAGGTCACCGTGTTTTTATCGTACCGACGCTCCGAGCGCACTTCTCAAATTTCAAGGTGTACAATGATCGCGCGTCTTCGTCGGTGATACGTTATCTCTGTGGAGGTGTCGATTTCCCTGCACGTATACACTGGAGATGCGGATTCAAATGTTCAGATTTACCTGTTTGGTGTATCAGAACGTTCAAAATCCGCTACTGGCTCCACTGTGGTAATTCGACCACTGTATATGCGCTCAGGTGACATGTGACGGTAATTTTGAGGTAATAGGGAGACATCTGATTCTGTTACACGTACTGGCCCTACAGGACTTCGAAATGTTGTCATCGGCATCAGCTATGCCAATATAGGCAAAGCGACCTATATATCTCGGCAATTGGTTTGCTAAAATCGTTATATAGTAAGTGCTCTTATTGTGCTACATTTCAACACCTTCCAGCTGCCAACGTCGTCCTCACACTTCGCCTCTCCGTCGACGTCCCTGGATCGCTAGCTTCTCACCTAACCCTCTCGACTTCCACTGCTGTATAGCACCATGCCCTTGACTTTCAGTCTTGGAACCTACGCTGCCATATTTTCCGCTATTCTCATGTCACTACGCTTGCCGTCTACCCCACCGCCTTATAATCACACACAGTCATCGTATCATGACCACCCCCTACGCAAAAATAGGCAATATCAGGACCTCTTGGTCCCTGTAGCACCTTCTGTCTTGATCCACATCCCAAGCCCTACGTGCCATAGTCCACGCAGTGCATACCGCAGAAAGCGGAAACAGAGCATTCCTATGGTAGAATAGTACATCAAAAAACAGTGAGTCTAGGGCAGTCGACAGTGAGTCAATGGCCTGCAGCACTGATCATTTTGCATTCTTCATGATAGGAGTCCCCGCAATTAATGCAGGGGCATTAAGGAACGAAAAATAGGATGGGGATATAGTGTAAAATTTGTTTGAGGGTGAGGACGGGACTTACGGAATTTCTTGATCAAATTCTGATTAAATTCTGATCCAGGTCATGTGGTTTGACGCCGCCCATCATGGACCCCGGCGGCAAGCTCCTTGTCCAGACCTAAAATTTGTGGAATTCTTGACTGATCGGATGGCCTGGCCTTTCGAAGCTCCCATTGTATCATTTCCTCACAGTTCATCGCATCTTCGAAAGTTCAGATATTGCTGACTCCTGTACGTATAGGCAAAAGAATACGTTTGAAAAACATCTTGAAACATTTTCCATGAGATATGCTATCCAACCGTAGGTCAGCGGAATTCCAATATCAGCCCGAGTATCAATCACTGCAAAATGATATAGATATGGAAGAAATAGACGGAGTGTAAACCAACCCAGGATCAGGCTGCGAGATGTGTAATGGACATGCAACCATCTGCGCGATCCCGAGGTTGGCTTTGTCACGTCCCCAGTTCGATCGCGACATGTATGCATCGCCAGCGTCGCTGAGCCTGTAGTGTTGTTCAGTCATGAGTAGCAACGAAGAGTAGTATTCGGGAAGTGCCGCCTGCGTCGGTTGTTTGTCGCATAGCGAAGAGACGCTGGAATTAGTAAT